>NC_133289.1:21736883-22036883 GCF_005239225.2 Populus alba
AAACCACCAAAAGTTGTTGAAGATGTCTCTCGGTGCTTCGATATGACTAATTATCCATAGGTACAACATAGGGACGCAACATCTCATTGCCCCTTTTCCATGTGTCGGCAGTGACTAAGAGATAAACATGGTTTCCCCAAGATGGCTGAGGAAGGATTTGATCCTGGTCACGGCTCATACTCGACGAAGACACTTGCTGCTTCTAAACTGATGACCCCAGTTTCGGAAGGAACAACACTAGCCCAAAAATGGCGAAGGCCACCAACCTATAACGCTCGTCTCCCAACTTGCCTTCTTCGGCATTTTTCTTCATTCGGGCTTCAATGACCTTCCATTTAAAACCCCCTTCAGCGACTCTACACTGGCTGATCTTTCCTAAGCTTAATAAGTTGACCACTTCCGAAGCTGTGTCTTCAAAAATCTGCGTCGGTGGTAGATTCTGTGGCTGTCATTTGGAAAGTCCAGAATTTCTCTCATATTCTTCCAAGGTGGGTTGTCATATCGATGTTTCCAAAGGTAAAACACCGATAACTTGGATCCCAAAAACTCAGAAGGGCTTTGATCGCCGCTGCTTGTACAGGTAAACCTCATTATCTGTGCAATTTCTCCCATATCTCCTTTCAAACAAAGTCTCGTCGACATATTCCATGATAGGCAGCAACTTTCCTAAGTCGTTGACCATGTGATTTACCTTGGTAATGCATGGTAAACCACTAGTATCGATTCTTGGGCATTTTCCTTCGGCAATCTGAGCCAACTCAGACTCTTGTCCATATTCTTGGAAAGAGAGGTACTTAGTCATGATTTCAGCTCAAAAACCTGGGTTGATGAATTCAAATTATTAATCGTGATGCAAAATGGAAGTAAGATTCACAACCTAAGGACAAGCTCTAATTATCAAGTGAGAGAGGGTAGTTTTTCTATCTGGTCTGGAAGGGTCTCATATCTGCCCAGTGACGTTCTTCGTAAAGAAGTATGGGGGCGTTGCAAGGAACAGTTAAGACACGTATGCCCACCATTACCAAGCAGGCACTCAGATATGAGTTGGGTGTTTCACGCATTTAAACCCTGACCAATAGTCTTAGGGTAAATCGCTAATTCCCCACTTAACTTAAAGCTTGTGTGTGCTTTTCAAAATTAAAGCAAGTGATGCATGAGACAATTGTATAGAATGCATGAATAATATGAGTAGAATAAAATAAAATAAATACGCAAATAAAAAGGACAAGCATATTAACAATAAACACACAAACACACAAATAAATCAAACAAAACAAAGCTTAGTCTACAAGGTCCCCAGTGGAGTCGCCATTCTGTCGCACGTGGGCGGCGTCGCGGCGAAAAAAAATATTAGTTTTTTTCCATTTTCTTATCTACAATGTAAATCTATCTATATCTATGGGGATACAAGAAAATATTGTCTTTTATGGGTGGAAAATGGAAAGGGAGTCGCCACCTAGTATTTTGGTCACTAGGAACCCTAACTGGTCTCAAAGATCGGGTACGGGGACTAGTTGCGTAAAGGGAAGGTATTAGCACCCCAAATACGCCCTACCTAAGGTAAGCTGCATTGTTTTATTGTCTGATAAAATCTAAGGTATTTTTCGTGTTTTTCTAGTTGTTGGTCTGTCTATGGTTCAAGAAAAATCCTCCTCGGTAAGAAAGGCTTTATCTTATCGGGTAAAATCCTAACCGTTCTAACGTCCATACCAAAATTTCATTAATAATATTTAGGAATACGTTTTACGTATAAATTCGTAATCCCAAATACTAAAAAGAAAACAAAAAAAAAAAGATTTTTGATTTTTTTGAAATATTGGCCTAGTTCTCATGGCTTAAATAAACTGGTTATTAAAGCCAAAATGCATGCTAATACATATATTGTTTTGAAAATTTTCTTTGTTGTGTGAAAAATATGATGTTATTAATATTTATATATATATATTGGAGAGACTAGGCCGTATGCATGAAAACAAAACCTTTTTTTTTTGGAAAATATTTATTTTTTTGATGCTTTAACAAAAATCGGGCATTTTAATACTGGGTTTGTATTCTTACGGTATAAAAATACAACCCAATATTAATCCACTTTGATAAAAATATGCAGAAAAATCAACAACATTTTTAGGGACTTTTTAGAATTTTTTTTGAAAGCAAAAAACATTTTTTATTCTGAAAATCTTTGATATTTTGACGAAAACCGGGTATTTTTAACACTGGTTTTGTATCTTTACGGTATAAAAATACAAACCAACATTAAACACTTTTGACCAAAACATGCAGGAAAATCAACAATATTTTTTTTAGATTTTTTGAAATATTTTTTTTTAGTAGAAAAAATATATACACAATATACACACATATATATTACAATATACTATAATTCATAATATATATATATAATAACAAATCGGGTTGGGCCGGCCCAAATGAATGGGCCGAACCCAACCTAGCTAGAATCGGGCCGATCTTGGCCCGCAAGGAGGATGGGCCGATCTCGGCCCGCAAGGAGGATGGGCCGATCTCGGCCCAACAAAAAAACTCTTTAGACTGGGCCAGACTCGGTCTGGCCCAAAATAAATAATAACAAAACTGGGCCGGAAACCCGGCCCAGTGTAAAAAAACCCACGGGGAAGGGAATTATTTTCCCTTCCCCTACCTCCTGCATGCAGAACGATTCTGCATGCAGGAGGATAACAAATATAAAAAATGAAAACGTAGGGGGGGAAAGAAAAAATACCTGGCACGGCGGAGGTGAGGCTGCTGGTCGAACGTACGGGTTGACGGTGTTGCAGCGGAGATCGGCGGCTCAGAACGACGGTTCCCCACAGTTCGGGTGTATCCTCTCGGGTCGTGTTCGGTTAACGTTTTCTTTAAACTCTCCCACGGCTTCTGTCCTCTTCTCCCTTTTCTCAGTTTCGTTTTCTTGAGTTTTAGGTGTTTATTTCTTTAGGTCCACTGTTTCTCTCTCCTTCAGTTTCTCTCTCTCTCTTGGTTTCGGTCTCCTTTTCCTCCCGTGCTTCACATCTTTCCTCTTCTTTTATAAGCGGACAAAGGAGCGGGGCTGCATGGGCAGCGTGGGGAGCAGAACAAGGTGGGTTGAGCTGGGGCAACGTGGGGGGCAGCGCCGGTCGGCTGGTAGGTGAGCGTGGTCGATCACGGCGTGGCCCTCCTGGCTTCGCATCGTCCGAGGTGCATGGGCTTGGTCTGTCAGCGCACGCGAGGAGAGAGGGGCACCGACTGATTAAACAAAGGTTTCGTCCATGCTGCTGCACGTTCGGGGAGGAAGAAGAAAGGTGAATAGTGCCGTTCAAAACGGCACCGTTCGGTCCTCTTTTTTTTTTTTTGTATGAAACGGCGTCGTTTTGGGGAAAACGCGCCGTTTCATTTAAAAAATGGCGCCAGAATACGCAAAATTTCAACTTAGCCCTCAATTATCTTTTGATTCTTTCAATTACGTCCCTGCCAAATTCGGTCCTCGCCTCCATAGTTGGCCGCGTTTTTCCTCTTGGTCCTTGGCCTCTGATTTATGCAATTAAGCCCTCAATTGATCAATAAACTTCCAATTTCTTCAATTACGCCCCTGGATCAAATCAAGACAGCCCCCCATATTTACCCGCTTTTTCCAAATTGGTCCCTGGTTTCGGATTTTCACAATTAAACCCCTAATTGTCCATTAAACTTCAATATTTATGCAATTAAGCCCCTGATTTGACCCAATAAATTCCTAAAAAATATATTTTGGCCCCAGAACTTAAATTTCTTCTAATTAAAGCCCAAATTGACTTAAAAATCAATTTTTCTTGCACTTCAATCCTCTATAAAATTCAAATAAAATCCAATTAAGTCCATAAACATCTAAATTTGGGCTTTTCTCCTCAAACATTTACATTTTCCTTCTCAACAGGGCTCTCATCCTTCAAGAAAATACTGCCAAAAATCCAATCTCTGTATTTTTTAACCTCCTTGACCAATCTTTCGACCATTTTCTGAGCGCTTATGCCTCTTGTTATTTTTTCTAACCTTCTTCGGCTATTTATTTATTTAGCCCAAAAATGGGTTACAACAACTTAAACGATAAATAAAAATGAAACTAACTCAATAAACCTATATCATAAAAAAAATATTATACAAGGCCGAAAACATTAGCAAAATATAAGGAATTGACATCTTGAGCGAAACCAACATCCAACTCAGGTCAACAAATCAAACATATGATCTAGGACATGAAATTGAGATGACCTCATAAATAGAAAATAAAAAAAAATCAGCAAAAAAAATATTTGAAAAAAAATGATTAAACAAAAAGAACAAAGTAAACTCAGACTAATTATCTTTTAGATCTATGACTCGGGTCATGAGACCAGGATGACCCTATTAAAAGCAAACCCAAAAAATACTAATAAGCAAGATTCTTAATCAAACAAATATTAAAATATGAAATCGAAAAAAAGAGTCAATAAAAATTGTCGTACCGGACATCGCGGCGGCTCTAAAAATAATTCTCTAATTATGGAAAAAAAAAAAAAAACAGATTTCTGGCATCATGTTCTTTTAGGGAAAAATATCTTATTCGAGGAGTCGCCACCTAGTATTATGCTCACTAGGAACCCTAACTCGTCAATAGAGATTCTATGACTCGGGATTGGTTACGTAAAAGAAAAAATATTATTACCCCTTAAACGTTTTGTCTAACACAAACTGCATTGTTGGTTTTATCTTAAATTGTTAAATGTTTATTAGTTTATGCTATGATGATTTGTTTATAATATTCTTGACTCTGGCACCAGCGAATATTCGAGCTCGAATAATTCCAATTCTAGCGTTGGTAATAATTTGTAACTATGAAAGAAATTAGATCAATATTTTTATTCCCTACTTTAGCGCCAATTAATAAATAAATAAAAATAAATTTATTTTTTATGCATGCATATATTTTTTTTATTTTTTTTAGCTAAATAAAATAAAAATACAATGAATAAAAATAATATAAATTTACACCGGTATTTTTATTCCTGACTTTAGCGTCAATGAATAAACCAATAAATTTACATTATTTTTATTCATGTATACATATTTTTTATTTTTTCTGTTTATTTATTTATTTTTATTTTTTAGGGCTGGGTCAAGCTCAGCTCATATGAGCTGGGCTAGACCCAGTTGGGCCAGTGACCGGGCTGGACAAAAATCAAAGAAAAACATGCATGAACAGATAGAGGAATTAAGGGAAATGAATTAAAATCCAAAGTAAACAGTAACCGGTGAATTAAAATGAAAAGCGGAGCTTACTTACCTGGTAGCTCTGAAAATACCGCAACAATAGTTCTAGTCACAGTGGTTTTCCTCTGCTTATGTTCTTCCCTTCTGCATGTATCCTCCTTCCTTTTATGCTTCTTCCTCTGGTTTTGGAAGCTGGTGCTGGAGAAGAGGCAGTCGATGGTGACACTGGTCCTCTCTTCGTTTTTTAAGTTTCTTCCTCTGGTTTTGTTTGCGTTTTTCTTCTCTGGTTTCTCGTCTGCTCACTGTCCATGTGTTCTGAAGACGAAGGCGAAGCTGGGGTACGTTGGCTTTTTGTTCTCTTCCCCTGTTTCTGTCTCGTTTGCTTCTCCAGTCGTCTCCTCTGTTCTCCGTTTCTTTTTTTTCTTTTCGTCCCTGTCTTTCTTCGTCCCCTGTTCTAGGTCTGCTCTTCTATCAGTTATTTTTTTCTTTTGTTTACCCCTTTTCGGTCACTCACTCTCCAGTTTCTCTTTTTTTTTTTTTTCGGTCCTGTGATTCCTCCCCCCTGTCTCTGGTTTTTTCACTGTCTTTTTTTTTTCTGCCGATCGTGGCTTTTCTT
This sequence comes from Populus alba, assembly GCF_005239225.2. Taxonomy (NCBI): domain Eukaryota; kingdom Viridiplantae; phylum Streptophyta; class Magnoliopsida; order Malpighiales; family Salicaceae; genus Populus; species Populus alba. Next base: position 21,742,720 of record NC_133289.1, read on the forward strand.
CTCCCCGGTTTTTTCCCTGCAGTCCTCTGTTTTTCTTTTTCTTCCTCCTACGCTCTCTCATCTTCTCTGGCTTTGTAGCCGGAGAATGCCAAGCATCTCCACTATTGAAACGGCTTCACAGCCATTCCTGCCAGAAACGGCTCCTGAGGAGGAAGACGAAGAACGCGATTGACAAATTCTAAAACGGCGCCGTTTGTGTGATGGGAATATCCATTTTCAATCTGGTCACTGAAGTTCTGAAATCATGTAATCAAGTCCCTGGGTAAATTGTAATTGGACCCTTTCATTTCGGCTCCATTTTCAAGCTGCTCCTTGGATTTTAATTTTTGCAATTTGGACCCTCATTAAACTCCAAACTTTAATATTTCTTCAATTAAGTCCCTGATGAAAAAATAATAACAAAAAAAACCATAATGAAATTAAAATTAAGCACTTGAAATCAAGTTTAAAAATTTGAATGACAAAGGTAATAAAGCAATCACATTGTTTATTAATTTGTAGAAAAAAGAAATTTCTCTCAGGACTAAACAACAATAATATTATAAAAAAAAACATTATAAAATTAAAATCAAACCCATGAAACTAAGGCTAACAAACTTTAATGGCAAAGGTAATGGAGTAATTCAATTGTTCATTAAAAAATCAAAATTACTATAAGGCTCCTAGATCAAATGAGTCTTTGTTATGGGGGTGCTTTGGTCTTTTCTACTAGATCATTGGTCATTAAAAACTTATTTGGACGTATCTAAGTCTTTTTCATATTTTTTTGCATAGTAAAAATATTTTTTATCCCCATATCAACAAAATTTAGAGTTATTGTTGAAGAGCTTGTTTGACTTTTTATAATTTTTTAAAACAAAAAAAATACTTCTTTAATCCCAAAATAAATAAAACATCGGCTTGTTGGACAAGGGTATTTTTATTTTTTCACTTCTTGAAGTATAGTTAAAATATATATTTGACCTTAAAAATGACAACAAAATAGGGTTTGCATTTGGGGGTATTTTTATAATTTCACAAGATTTTTTCAGTAATCATCAGGGTTATGGAGGTGTTTTATTAATTTTACGATGACATTTTAATCTTTTTAAAAAGCTTCTGAACATGCTAATCACACACAAGCCATTGGGCATTTTTGTTGTTTTTTTTTTTTCAATTTGACCATTATTATTTTGATTTGTTTTTTCTTTGGTTAAAGTTGTTTTTCAATTCAATTTAATACTCTAATTGAAATTTTTTGTTTGCTCTCTAATTAATTTTTTATTTTATTTGCACCCTCATTTTCTTAATTAATTTTTTTAGATCCTTCTATGTAAATTGATTTTGTTCCGGAGTTCATCTTTCAATATTTGATTTGTTAGGGACGCAACTTCGTGCGATCTTATTTTTTCACATAAATTTTTTCTAAATATTGGTTTTGTGATCATCTTTAATTTATTTTTTATATGTTTATTCTAAACTCAAGACTTAGATCGATCACAGGTTTTGCATGTCTGTTTTGAAAATGAGATTTTTTAAAATTATTTTATTTGTGCTTGATTTTTCATGATATTATTTTAATTCATCTATACTTTATTTTTATACGAATAAAATTTATTTTTAAAAATTAAAAGTATTTATTTTTAAATAATATTTTTGATATGTTTGGCCTTGCATTATTATTATTTTTTTTAGTTTATTCAATCACTTTCATTTATGTTTTTATTTTTATTATCTTTTATTGAGTTAAATAAACAAGTTTAATAGACACAATGGAGTAAATATCTTATTTTTTGTGATTGAATATTTAGATCTATATTTATCTTTTAATTTTTTTTAATTTATCTTTTAGTTACTGTTAACGATTTTGTTTTTAATTAGATACTTGCATCGAATTTTTGACTCACACTTTGAATTTTTTTTATATATAAAAAAACACATAGAAATAGATTGCATACCCGTTATTTTTTTTGGAAAAAAAATTTACAACCTGCAACAGATCGTGAGTTAGATAGCTAGTATGTGTATAATTTTAAATTTTTTTAAAATTTGTTTATTAACTATTAATCCTCTTTATAGATGCTAACAACACACACACACACTAACAATACTAATATGTAAATTCAATCCCATATCTATTTAAAGAGAATATCAACATTGATGAGTTTTTTTTTTGAAAAAAATATTAATTTCAAAAAAACATGTTATTCCTATTTTTATATTATTTTATATTTATAAATAAAATAAAATCCTAAATAATAAAATAATAATTCTAAGAAATATACATATCATACCTCATCTATACTTCATTTTGAATAACATAACTCTAAAAGTGCTAAAAAAACCAAATCAATAAAACCAAATTTAAAATCAGAAAATAATAAAATTACATACACTTATTAAATTATGTTATAATAGTTAATGTAAATATCATTTTTAAGACAATAGTGATTAAAAGTTTGGATTGAGATTTTTTTTTAATATGAGAGTTTTTTGGTCATTTGTATCATCTTTATTATTTTTAATTAAATTAAAAAAATTGGCTTCAAACAATGGTAGGTCAATATTACAAGTTTCAAGCTTAAATAGTTTCTACATGAAGAAATGTGCTAGAGCAAAAAAAAAAAAAAAAAACATCTTTGAGGTATGGTTCTTTGATAAATTGATTCATTTGTTATTTTTTATACAAAATATTTTACATTTTTAACATTACTTTTGAATCCTTAATATATATATATAATCAGGTTAACAAGATGCTTTTCTCACCCTTAATTCAACAGGTGAATTATATACCGGAAAGGTATTAAATTCAATCAAATTTATAATTTAAAAAACTTAATATTTAAGTTATAATAGATAGATTGGTCTAAATTAAATAAAATAATATATATTTTTTAAAATAAAAAATCATTATCCTAGAAAAAAAGTTACTTATTCTCACTTTATTATTCTTAAAACTTGATTTGATCCAAATTAACTTGTTAAACTCGATTGGGCCTAATCACACCGTTCACATTCTCTTAAAAAATGAGATTATCAGGTTATTTAATGAAATTACTTGCTTGCTTCGAGATAGAAGGAAAAATATTAAGAATTGATGCCATAACAAACTCAAGCACTTACGATTATTGATTAATTAATTCACAAAATTGACAAAACTAAAACTAAACAAAGAGACTAAGATGCATGAAGTAAATTAGTACCACAGTAGCATCACAGGGTGCATAGTCCACATATAGAAACTTAAAACATTGATAAAAGAGAGGGGACACCATATCCATGATCACTTGGTAATTTGAGATTTAGAAAGGCTCTTCTTCGCTGGGAAGAGGACGATGAGATCTTGTGATGAAGAAGTTTTCATAGATAAACCCAGCGAGTCCACCACCAATAAGGGGTCCAACCCAGTAGACCCAGTGGTCTGTCCAGTCCCAGCTAACCAAAGCAGGTCCAAATGATCGTGCTGGGTTCATTGATGCTCCAGAGAATGCCCCACCAGCCAAGATGTTAGCTCCTACTACAAAGCCGGTCAGCATTGGACCTAGCCCGTCAATGGATCCCTTCTTGGGGTCGACAATGGTGGCATAGACTGTGAACAGCAAGGAGAAAGTCAGTACGATCTCCCATACTACTCCTTGAAGGTAGTCCATCCCACTTGCAAGTGTATGCACTGGAGTAGCCTGCAAAAAAAAAAAAAAAAAAACAAATAGAAACCCACCAGTGGTTAATTAATTATTAGAAAAAAACGTAGCAAAAAAAAAATATAAAAAATATGGGGTAGGGGACAGCAATCTCCGGCCTATACTGGTACAATGATTGAAAAACACGCCACAACAATTAATTTTTAAAACATGTTAGGAGTTAAGAATCAAAAGGAACTAAGTTCATTGTATAGCTCAACTTTCCTTGAAAAAGTTCTGAAATCAACATTGTTTTTTTATATATCCAAAGTTTTTCAATTTTTCCAGATTTTGTATGGATTATATCACTATACTAAATTAAATTGTACTAAACTTAATTGTACGGGGCAAGGCTTCAATTATAGATTTGGAGGGGTGACTTCCAAAACAAAATTTAAAAATATTATCAGAATAACATTGTTTTAATCAAATAAAACTTTTAGAAAAAAATCAGCACGGATTTTGACATAATAATATTCAGGTTTTAATCGAGCCACTTAAATTTTTTTATTTTTTATTTTTTTAACTTTAACCAATCTAGATTTTAAATTGATCAAGTCCAAATCAGATGTTAAGTCAGACCAGTTTAACAGCTATATATGATTATATGCACATGTTTTAAAACATACATGTGTTATCCCTAAGGTCTATGGCTCAAGCCAATTGCCTTACCAATCCTCCGGTGAGATACTTGAGGAGGAGACAAGCAGCTGTAGATGCCAACAATTGGTCAATCCAGTAGAGGATGGATCGGACAACAGTGATATGACCACCAAAAAGAAGGCCAATAGTCACTGCTGGGTTGAGATGACCACCGGAAATGTGGCCAGCAGATATCATCACGGCCACCACAAGTGCATGTGCCACAGCCACAACAAACAAGCCCAGTAGAGCATCTCCTGTTAGCTTATCTGTTCACAGAAAGTACACAGAATAAAATCCTTCATTAAACTTTTCTCTGATGTTTAAAATCCTGGCATTAACTATCAACGAAGATTAAGAAAGAAATCATAATACGAGAGTTGAGGCATAAATTTAAGTGAAGGTACCGGCAGCCATGGCAGATCCAACACCAGCAAAAACAAAGAGGAAGGTGGTAACGAACTCGACTACAAGGGCTTTGAGGCAGTCAGGCTGAGCAGCCTCATGACGAGATCCCAACGCGATTTTTGTCATCTTCACCCACTCGACCTGGTGATTGCGGATGCCTTAACAAACCTTAATGGGATTGGGAGCTAATTATGATCTGTGTAATTAAGTTTGGAGTTGCAATATTTATAGGCATCATTCATGTGATGCCCTCACTAGCAACTAGCACTGATGGCACGTTATCATGCAATAGAATTATTTTGTAGCCAAATTACTTGGATACCCATTACCCGTTGACTTAGTTTTTTTTATTTGTCATGTCTGAAATTGTTAGGAGTTTTTCTATGGCAACCTAATTATCTGATGAATCCCACATAAAATATCAGTACAAAAAAGGAAAACCTTATTTGCCGTTCAATTTCTACGTTACACTTTTGGTATGTAAAAACTTGCATTCATCCATTTTCGTGCAAGAATTACGAAAATTAACGTAGGCAGGGGGGGTTAAAAAGGGTAAAATGATGCCTTTTTATTATGGCCCAAGTATGAATGCTGGTGATGATAAGAAAGGGAAACCCATGGATAAGAATTGAAATGTCGATTTGCATAACGAGTGCTAGACTTTCTCACAAATCTTGGGTAATCGTGTTAGTGGAAACCGAAGGTGTTTAACTTTTTCTTGGTTTGTTTTTTTAACGATGAGATTTGATCTACTTATCATTATCATTTTAGAATAGGAATTCATACTTTGGAGTATAGTGCAAGCGTTAAAACAAACTCTAAAGATAGCAGGCTCGAAAAATAGGATAGGATAGGATAGTTATACAAAATTAATTCACAATTTTATTATTGAAAAGTTTACAACTCCTTAATAAATCTAAAATTCAACCTATATATTAAACTAACAAACCTAAAAATAAAATAAAAATAACAAAAATCCTAAACAAATTAGAAAAAATAAAATTATTAAGTATAGTATTTAATTTCATAAAATAAATAGAAAAAAAATAAAAATAAAGAAGGAAAAATAAATTTTCCTTAAATACCACAATCATAAATGGAATCACAAAAAATCTCCATAATATTTATCCTAATTAAAAAGTTGTTTATCTATTAATATTTCTAAAACGAGTTCTTGAAACTAGTCATAAATCTATTTATAATTATTCTCTTTATGATTTTTTAATTTTTAATTTTTAATTTTTAATTTTATTAATTGATAGGATAATTCTTCAACTTGCTTCTACATGTTTATTATCTTTAATCAGGGGGTTAGTTTTATAATATGTGTGGGAATTAATCTTCATTGAATAATCAACCTAGTATCATCACTTGAACCTAGATATCGATCCACGCATGTTCTTGATGATCCCTAAGGAATGACATCATTATTGCCATTAATGAAAAGACCGTCTTCTATATATGTGTGTGGGAATCTTGGAGAAGTTTGGTATGTAATTGAATGATCTTCAAATCCACAAATGCAATTATATTTTGAGTTCATAAGTTTTCCAGCTTCATAGAAACAATCGATCATCAAAATGAGTTGAGAGTTGAAAAGGATAGATAATAAGACATGAAGATTAATTTTGGCCTTCATTTTCATACAAGGTCAAGCCCACTTTCAGCACATAATTATATCGATATGGACCCTACCAAGTTCTATAATTGTTCTAAAGCATGATGCATCATTACTGATCCACCACCAAACTCAGAAAGCAAAACTGATCCGAATCCTTAAGAATGATTCGGATTCAGAGGTTCAAAGCATTAGGTCAACATCCACATGAACCAAAACACGTCATGTATGCAACATCCACGATGATTTTTCCTTTTGGAATCCCTAATGCTCTTCTTTTTTTTGATCGCTGCTTCTGTAATTTAAAGAAAAGTAGGGTTTGTGTTCAATCATACACCAAGCTTTCCATGGAGTAAGGGAAATTAAATAGTATGACAAACCCCCACCACCACAAAAGCTGAGTTGCTGGTTCGATGTTGACATAGAAAAATGTCATTTTCAAATAATGAGCATGAGTACATTGTGTCGTCTTCTTCATTCTTTTCAATCAATTCGATTCTATGTCTTATTGTCCTCTTTGACATTTTAATAGTGAAGCTCATTTTATCACCCATGTGATCCCTCTCTATATCTACACCACTCTTGCTCTCTCCTTAAGTTTTTGAAGAGGAACTAGCTCTGGCTGATCGTTAATATACATAAAAGATCATTAATAAATAGGTTTAATTAGACATTCTTTCATTAATAAGATTGATAGGCAAGATACGTGCTAATCTTTCTTAAAAAAATATTTTATATATGATAGTCATTTACAGGAAGGAAATGAATGTTCGTAAGAGGGGTGTCGAAGGAAATAAACTGCTAGAATGAATTTTAAAATTAATGAGAAAACTAGGAAATATTATATATGTATAAAACATATAAGTTTTGAATGGTTAAAATGCTTAATTATTACGAAAAACTAAAATATTCAAGAGTCAAATTAATTAAAAACATTCAATACTTTGAGTGTGACCTGGCTCCCAAAATAAAATATGGTTCCACCCCTCATCATTCATGTCATTCTTCCATCACAAATTCATAAAAAAAATGCAGGATAGCACTAAAAATTAATAAAATAAAATAAAATAATGGAAATTTGGGGTAGCTTTGCAATACTTAGAGCTCATAATTAAGATTCCATCTCTCATGTCCATGCTTTCAGTATCCTTAATTTGTGAGCCAGAATTCTCTCCAAGTGACAAGGCCACTCCATCGGCACATGGAGGAAGGCTTGAAACAATGTCTCATACAATGTTGACATCAAAACAAGATAGAGGCAACACAAGGACGGTTCACATTCGAGTGAGAAATTAAAATAATAAAAAAGCCAACGTTTTTTGACAAAATAAAATAACAATTAGAGATGGAACGGAGGATGCATTATTGCGATTCCCAGCTAGCTAGGGCGAGCACCATGTTGCATTATTAATTATTTAAAGAGGTGACTGATTCATCTCTTTGTCGTTGAGCCCATCATGATTCACTAGTGTATGGTATAATTATGACAATTTTTTTTTTGAATTCAAGAAAATCCTACCCTTGAAAAGCATACTTTAAAGACTCAGATGAGCGAGTAAAACCTCGGTTGTCTCAGGTTTTTACAAGAGATGCATGTTCTGACTCGAACTCGAAACCTGCTATGCAGATTTTAAGTTTTTTACCACCATGCCACACCCCTTAAACACTGCATTTATGACTATACTTACTACTAAAATACAAATTTTACTAAGGTACTCTATTTGGTGGCAAAAACACCCAAGAATGAAAGCTATACCGTGCATGGATGAGAAATTGACCCAATGAAACTCATAGCATGTTGTCATGCTGATCCTGGCCACGATCCAAGCAGTTTTCTCATGCCAAATTGAGGCGAGGATTATCTCTCCAAAGCAGAATTTGAAGTCAAAAGATACCCAATAATTCATAGATGGAATTACTAATGACTGATTCTTCAATTTCTTTTTTTAATTACAAAGTCCAATGTTTGGACTTTGATTAAATATTAAGGTGGGGTTTCTTAATTTGGTCAATGCTAAATCGATTTTTTTTTAATTGTTAATGGAAGCTAAAATTGATCATTGGCAAAATCTTTTTAAGAGTGTGTTTGGCATTGCATTTTGAAAGTGTTTTTGTAAAATTTAATTTTTTTTTATTTTTTATTTACTTCAAATTAATTTTTTTTTATATTTTTAGATTATTTTAATGTATTGATGTTACAAATAATTTTTTTAAAATTATTATTTTAATGTATTTTAAAATAAAAAATATATTTTAAAAAACCCATAACCACCCTTTCAAACCCTCTCTATTTGCCAACTAAGCAAACTCCATCATGTTACCGACAATGAGACCAAAAGTATAATAAAAAAAAAAAAAACTCCATCATATGCCACGCTTGATGCAAAAATTATAACACCATTTAATTGTCTTTATACAATTAGTTAAGCATAGCAAATGAAGCTAGGGTTTAATTGTATCGAATTGGCTAGCGATAACATGTTCGTTTTGAATATATATATATATATATATATATATATATATATATATATATATATATATATATATATATATATATATATCATGGACATGCTGAAAATGATATTTCCTATCTATATAATATATATTAAACCTATCTTGTTCTGGTGAGTTAATTTGAAACCAATTAATTTAAGTCCGGCTAAGGTTAAGTTTCAAAAAAATATAAAGAGAATTGACCTTCTTGTTAAAAACCTAAAATAAGTATGTCAGTGATTACTGACGTTTAACTACTTTTACCTTATATTTTATTTTCCCGTTAGGCTTACTTTGAAAATTACTCTCCCAATCATAGCCCACCCCACCAATAGGAGATCATAATTGCTCCACGAATTGCTTATATTTTATTGTCTACCCAGCCTTCCATTGGAAAGAAAGAAAGAAAAAAAAAGAAGTAGAATTAGGCCCATAAATATATCCATGTAGATAGATAATCCCAGTATTTAGAATATGGGCCACATGCAAACAGCCCGGATGCCAATGGCTAGAGGACAACATTTAGAAAAGTCAGCAACAGTTGAACCAAGCAAGCAGGCAGAGGGAGGAGAGGAAGACAGGAGACCAAACTATAAACAGACAGAGAAGGAACAGAAAAATGTTAAAGAACAGTAACAGTGCCATCATTATCTTCTTCTTTTCTCTTATCTCAATGTCTCAACACAGAACAAACCTTCTCTTCTCCTACATTCCTTCAAACTTTCTTCCCCATCCAATGCCAATAACAAGAGTAATAGTAACAAAACAGTCACTAGCAATTACAATCCTTCAAGAAGACTAGCTCTCTTTCAGCTTGGAACTGGTAAGCAACAACCCTTTCCTTCCCTTTATCTCTTACTACTAAATGTAGTAATTAGCGATGCTTAAACTGACATTAAGTATTTTGGGTTTTTCTACAGATATCCCACTATCACAGTTGGAAACTTAGCACCAGCAAGAAGTAGTGAGGTTGCTGAGAAAGATGTACTAGAGTGGGTTAAGAATGACAAGAGAAGAACGCATGCTTCATGGTGCCTATAATGTTGGGGACTTGGACAAGGCTACAAAGTATGTCTCTTTAGCTGCTTTGAATATTGCAAAGTTTGTTCCTGTGTTAATGTAGCAATGTGAGGTTTGATATAATAACTGTGGTTAATTGGATGTTTGGGATATTCGGATGTTATACTGAGTTTCGGGGAATGGAGTTTTTTAAGGAAAAGTGATGTACCTGAGGACAGATATAGTAATGCTTTTCTTGGATATGGACGTGAAGACTCTACTCTTGAACTTACTTATAGTGAGTAATTATCTTTCTTTCATTAATTGGATCTGTACTGTAGTATTGTTTTATGCATATTCCTGCATCCACCATTGATGTTCTACTCTTGGAAAGAGGCCTGACTCCTGAGACCCTATGCCAAGTGATGCTTCGAGTGGGTGATCTTGATCGCTCCATAGACTTTTATAAGAAGGTTAGAAGTAATCAATGCTGTAAGAAGAGTGCAGAGGCAGTCAAGCTATGTGGAGGAAAAATTGTCCATGAGCCTGGCCCTATAACATGCAGCTATCAACACCAAGATTACTGCATGCTTGGATCCTGAAGGATGGAGATCGGTATGATTTATAATTTTTATGTTTGTCTTTCCTAAGAAGCAAACTTTAAAGACATATATATAAAAAAAAAAACTTACTTCCAAGCTGTGCTATATCACTTTGTTGAAACTCAAGTGTTAGGTCTTTGGTGCAACTTCTCATGCTAAAGAAGGCAAGCTGGTGAAGAGAGGGGGAACAGTGGGATATGTAAACATGGGCTTTAAGAGTTACAAAAATGGAGGCACGCATGCTGTGATACAAGAAAAGGGGCTCTCAATAAAGATAGTGCATCTTTGTCCTCCTTGCTTTTCATCTCCACTCTTTTGTGCTTTGATACGTTAAGAGCTAAAGACTCGATTTTTCTTGAGCGGCGGGATTCATGATTACTTGTGTTCTCCTTTGTCTCCATCATCACTATCACTGTATAGAGAGAAATGGGGCCTTGCTAATCAATTGGAAGAAGGAAAATGCAGCAAGCATCATTTGTGAATAGCACAACGTACTTTCTTATCTAATTGTCTGTACATCATGAAACGCTCCAGCATCATGTAAAACATGCTTAACTAAGACTTGAAGATAACAATTAATCTTAACTCATTGTGCAAGTATAATTGCATAGAAATTGGAGTATAGGAGGAAATTTAACTTTTGTTTGAATTATAGTTCACAGAGATAGTAGGAAGAAAAAAAAGATAATCTACCAGCCTCTCCAAAGGTTCCTCCACCAGAGCATCCAATTACATCACCACCACCGTCCAATTCTTTGGCTACTCCAACACAAATTTCTCAGTCAAGAACTTTGAGCATGCTCCGCAGTTTTGCAGATCTAAGGAGGGGGAATACGAGAACCTACTGCTACATCCACTTAATTTTTCCAAAGCCAGCACCAAAGTGTTCACTGTCAAAAGACCACCTCCCTCTTCTCCTCTTTGTGAAGAGGCCACAAGCTCAGAAAAGGTTCTCATAGACCACCCATCCGAAGATCCACCACGGGATCCCATTGCTAAGTCATGGCTGCAAGTGGAGAGCACAAATGATGACCTTCCTTCAGACAAAGAGTAGTTATTTTGTGATTTTAATCCTACGATATCAACTAGTTTCCAATGGTGATATCAATTTAAATGTTGTGGTTGACGTCATATCATTAAAATGTCGTGGCGGTATCAACATGCAAAAATATACTATTTTATCTGAAAAAATTCGAAGTGTATTATTCTACTGAAATTTAAAAATAACTATGCTAATTTACAATTTATCCAAGAAAAAGGAGGAAGAAAAGTCCTTGAGAATGCTTTGAGGGTAATGTAGGGCACTTTTTTATGCTTTTCTATTTTAATCCATCGAATTTATTTTTTCCAATTTTTGCCTAGAGTTGTACTGTCTGACTCCCTTTTTGACTCCAAAAGAACAAAAAATTTGGCACTACTTTCTTCTCGAAAGTCGAAACCAGTAAGAGAAGAGGAAAATACCGGCCAACCAGCGGTATCTCTGCATTTGCTTTTTCGTCATTTGCTTTAAGGCTCCGTTTGTTTGCAGGAAAGTGAATTCTTTTTGGAAAATGAATTCCGGGGAAAGTGAATTCCTGGAAAGTGAATTCCAGGAAAGTATTTTCTGATGTTTGGTAGTGTTATGGAAAACACTTTCCAGTGTTTGGTTGTATTATGAAAAATGAACTGGAAAATAATTTATTAATAATTTTTTTTTAATTTATCTAATATATATAAAATATTTAATATAAAATATTTAATCACTTACAATAAAAAAAAATGAAATCTAAAATGTATAATGATGAATTTTTTTTTTATTATATCCTATATTCATACATAGTTTATTTTATAAAATATAACTATATATATCATATCATATTGTAGAGAAATAAGCTTGTGAAATATTTTTTACTATTCCATGAAACCATTTATAATTCCATTACATACGAAATACATCCGACAAAAACTATAGTTTCAATAATATTTTTAGCATGTAATAAAATTGGATAAAATATTAAGGTATAAAATTCACTCTAAACTATTTTTTTTTTAATGTTAAAAAAATAGCAAACTAAAAAAAAAAAAAAAAAAAGAGTTCTGCAGGCAAGTGAACAGTGCAAGAGACTGCACTGTTCACTATTTTTTTAGTGAACAGTGTACGCAATACACTGTTCATGTTAATTGCACTGTTCATTGAACAGTGCAATTAACATGAACAGTTAAGAAAGCACGAGAACGCCGGCTCAGGAAAGTGTTTTCCAAGAATAAAAAGCGGAAAGTGTAAAAAGCGGAAAACACTTTCCTGAGATTAACGTTAACATTTCCTTTGACCAGAATTCACTTTCCTTTTACTCACTTTCCATGTATTTGCCAAACATGGGAAAGTGAGGAAAATGGTTTCCAGGAAAGTGAATTCCTGAAAACAAACATGGCCTAAGTCTCATCATGTATAAGCCCCTTAAAGGTCCCACACTCCATTACCATGTAAATATTCTGATCAACCTCCCTCCTAGCTGCTTGATAAGGAGTTTTTTGTTTTTTGTTTTTTTGCTGTTGAAAATTATTTTTATAAAAAAAAAATTATTTAATTTTTTTTTATTTATAATCATCTTAATAATATATTAATATAAAAAATAAATTTTAAAATATAATATATTTTCAAATAAAAAACATTCCATACCAAAGTCTTACTCTTCAACCCTCTCTAATTCACTAGCTCCCAGATTTTCAAGATTGATACTTAAATTAGCAATCCTCAAAGGCTACAGTGCGGGTAGGCAATGATAACAACCTATATAATATTTGTGATCGTGCACGAACACACATTTGGATAGCATATTTTGGGGAAATGGCTTCATATATAATTATATTTAAAAAATTGTATTCAATTTCATTTTTTATTTCATTTCATTTATCTATCTTAAAAATTGTTTTGCATTCACCTATATTTTAAAATTATTTTTCCTCCAATTTACCCTCTTAGATTGTTCACCATAAAACTAATGAAAATACATAAACGATTTGTACATGACCAAATTTAAGTTTTATATATCCAAAATACCCCCTGTTAAAAGAGAATAAGAAAAAAAAAATGAGAAATAGGGCTAGTAAATTAAGATTCAATAAATTAAAATGTAATAATCAGTTTTCCTAAATTGCACATGCAAATTATTTCGGTGACAAGTTTTGAAAAAGAATTCTAGCATCTCCTTTTCTTTTTAATGGGTATTTTGATCGCATGATATTATTTTGATGATAAAAATCTTAAAAAATGATATATTAAAGCACAAGAAATTTTTAAAAATAGATTAGATGCGATTAAATACATAAAAAAATATATTAAAAAAATTCTTGAAATATAAGAATATATAGAGCCATTTTCCCAAATATATTTTAAAGCAACCTCGAAATTGTCCAACAATGTTGATGGTTTAAACCCACATTATACGTTTTAATATGAAGGTGAAGGGAGAAAAAAGATGATAGTGCAAACCTCAAATTAGTAACTTTCATGTAGTCACCAAACTAAAACTTTTGTCAATTGGATCTTCAAACATATTAGGCATTCTTCAATTGGGTCTCCTTTTATATGAACAAAGGTCAAATTTTCCTCAAAATCGCATCATTTTATTGCATAATACATGCATTCAGACAATAATAATAGCAGGCATGATAATAATAACAAACATGGATTGTGGAGTGTGGACCTTAAGGAACAGCAAAAGAAAGGCCTTTTGTCATGATATATATGTAAAACAGTATGTAAGAAATGGTTACGGTGGCGAATCTAGAAGGTGACAGATCAGTAACAGTGGCTGAGGCAGTAAAGGTACTATGATGGGGGACCGTGAGGTAGCATGTTGATGGCAGTGCAAGTGATTGGTGCTATTGCAAGGAATGCAGTGGTGTGGGTCTAAAGAAAATGCATGCATTAGTACCGGTACCAGGAAACCATACATGGCTTATGCGATGGGAAAATCTCACCAGGCATTAATCTGCCGATAAAAGAACACAATCTGTTGGTGTGCATATTTAACCCAAGGGATGAAAGCTTCGCCGAATACAAAACCTTAACAATGTGAGATGTTACCTTTTCAACTCAACCGTCTAAAAAGTGCAACTCAGCTATGCATAGCTAAGAGAAAAATCTAGCTGTGTAGCGCCGCACCATGTGGGAGCCTGGAGTCCTAAAATGATCTACAGGCTCCATGCAATAATTGCGACATGATCGAGCATAACCTATAAAGATAAAATTGCAAGTTTTTCACCCATGATGGGGATTATTGGTGAAGCATGTCAAATAATAAGCAAATTATCAATACCCTATAACCTAGAATAAATCGGTCATTTCTGCTTATAAAAGCATGTTGCCGCTCTGGATATTCTATACGCAATAGGTGACTTGCCTTCAGCTAAATTCAGCTAAAAATTGAATACTCTGGTTATTATCACTCCAGAGCTTTATTTAAATGCAAGCATACTACCTGCAAGTCTATCAGCAGCCTCCTCGGCTGGTAGTAGTAGCTTAACTCTCTCTAGGTAGTGCATGTCTGCATAGCCTTATTCTTCAACCCTGAGTCAGTGTCATAGAATATCATATTTCTGTACAAGTTGACTCATAATGAAACATACATCACAAGTAGAATT
Source organism: Populus alba (assembly GCF_005239225.2). Classification (NCBI taxonomy): domain Eukaryota; kingdom Viridiplantae; phylum Streptophyta; class Magnoliopsida; order Malpighiales; family Salicaceae; genus Populus; species Populus alba. The sequence continues at coordinate 21,757,767 of NC_133289.1, forward strand.
TAAATGTTGAAACATGGTATGAAGTATGAACCCATAAAAGAAGAGCTGTTACTAATTTTAAAAATATTGCATTATGAGTAAGCACTTCTTTTCCATAATCCCTGTGGAATTTCTCACGTATCCTTCTTGTAGTCCACTTGTCGTATTCTTTGTCACAGCCTTCGATGACAGTTTGAAATATCTACTTTTCCCAAGACCTAGACACACACAACTGATTCTTATTATTTGACAGCAATAATACTTTGGAAACATAAATTATCTGACACAGACGAGTGAAAGAGCATATTCTTTCTTTCCCTGGCAAATTAGAATGGCAACAAGAAGAATTATAATCTAGATTGGTTCAGAATTAAGAGTCAGATGTTAATTACCTCAATGTCTAGGATTCAAAGCTTTCCAGAATCCACACACCAATTCAAAGATCTAACAAACCATCTTCATTTGCATCCATACTTCCAATGGCTCTTTCCACTCAATAAACGAATTTCATACAAAACTTTAACTATAGCAATCTGAAAATGGAAATATATAAAGATAAGCATGAAAGATGTTTCCCAAACTTCATTACAAGATTAAAAAAATAATGGCAACTGAGAAAGTTCCACAAGAACAGGCAAGATGACACAGTACCTGAAACACTAGATTTTGGTACTTCTTTCAGATTATGAAGAATGCAGGTACCTAGATTCAAATTGATCCAGGTAAAAAACCAAGGTTTGGATTGAAAAATAAAGCACTAATAATGGAAGTACTTTATTATGAATGAAATAAGTACATGTCAAAACACCCATACACGATCCAAGGATAGAGGATCAAACGAAACAATCTACATATCCTCAATTGAACAACAAACAAAAAACAGACTTAATCATTTTTCCATCTTAAACAACAATAAAACCAAGCTTTGATGGGCCCAGCACCATCCAATGTGTCTACTTGTAGTCACCTTGTGAATAATACATTTAAGTAACTTGACATTCTTGATGCAAAGAGATCAAGCCATCCAAACTTCAAGTCAGAGACATTGCTATCCTGGATTCTGCCCCCCAAATTACAGCTGTAAATATAAAGGAAAGATCAGTAGTTGAAGAGATGGTACATTGTTTCTTAGAAATTATTGCCATGAAAAATATTCATGAATAAAACAGTAGAACACAATCACAATGCATTAAATACAGAATAATCTCTGAAAGTGAAGTTCCCATACCAATTACTTTGCTGAAGAAATTCTCATCAACCTGCTTGAAGCACCAGCTCTGTTCCCAAGCCCACGGCCAATGTTCACAGCATCAGGTGACCCGTCTAGTTTCATAAAATCCCTTCTGGATGCACTGGGCGGAACAAAAGAAGTTGACGGCATTGATGCATTGTTCATATTCTACAGAAACAAAATCTCAAATAGCTGTAATTCCACGAAATTTACAGCACATTGATTATAGTGACAGTAACTAGTAAGAAAAAAACTGTCACCAAATACATAGAATAAGTTGCATCAAAGTACAAAGTCAGCTATGCATTCTAGCTACATAACAGGCATATGAAGAGAACATAGAGAAGAAAATACTATGGAACACAAGAATAGATGACTCACATGTTTGTCAAGTGGATTATCAGCAGTTAAATTCCGAGAAAATGATGACCCCAACTGCATATGAGTATCTGGACGAGCAACCTTATTCGATCCTCTGTGATCAGCAACCTCAGCAGAATAAGAGGCACCATTGACACCTGAAAGTGAAAAGAATGAACATATAAAAATGATGTTTTCTGTAAATACCATATAAAAATAGATGAATTTCTAGAATCCAATAGAGCAAACTCTTTCATATCCTAAGCAGATAAGTTTCATAGCATCCCTCTCCATGATCCCCTGTCCAATACAAAAGTTTGTCCCTAATTCACTCAGGTGCATCTTCAGTTGAGAATCCAATAAGAAAAAGGCCTAATGGAATGACTCCACATAAAAAAAAGGACTAAAAAACATAAAAACAGTTTTCTAGATTCGCTATGGATTGAGTAAAAGTTCAACATGAACAAAGAAAAAAGGATTAAAAATGTTCTACTTAGGTGTTAGAATGGTTAACTATAAATTTCTCAGAATCTAATTGAGGTCATTGTATTATTGTTCAGTATTTACTAAGTCATTGCAGTACAGCAGATGAACTTTTAAATCCAAAAATCACATGTTAATGTTGCCATTAAATGAGACCGGCATGATTGTTAAAATAAACTACAATGAACCTATCAAGGAGAAGCTCACCTTGAGATTTCAAACCCTCATTTCTACTTTTATATTTTTGTGCTTAAGCTTATGCCTACAACCAATTCCCATGCAAGTGAATTAAGCATTAATGTGCTCCTTTAAAAAGGACTGGTTTGATTTTATTAAGGTGTCTAACATCCCACCAACATCCTCCCCACAACTCCTGCAAAAAGCCAAACCCCTCTTTCTCACCGCAAAAAAACAGGAAGCCACAAGATTCAAATATGACGGAAAATTAAACAAGAACAGAATGGAAATCCTTGAGATTTAACCTTTATCCTTATTGAGATCCATTGCCATTGCTCGACTGCTTGTCACTCTAGAATTTGGCTGCAGGTCCTGAAAAATCACACATAAAAGAATAAATCAATGAAGATTAATAAGCCATTCCAGAAGCAGAGTGGATTAGTTTACAGAATGATTTGGTGGTAATTTTGGACCAATTCAAAAAAATGAAATAGAAAAATAACCACAAAAAAGAATATGAATTACAATCTTAAGAATAAAAGTCTTTGCATGACTCATTATAAATATTTTGAAAAGAAAAGATTCGAATAACTAACAGATGATTGAGGTTGTGGCTTTGGCCTCTGTGTCTGCTTGTACTTCAGGATGGTCCAGTCAAAAACAAAATCAAACTCAAATCCTGCCAGAAATGGGAAAAAACATAGATGAAGCCATAGAATATAACTGTCAACTCCGATGGCCTACATGGATGTGACATTAAAACAAAATGGACTACTCAAGTAATGGACCGACAATTGTTCAGTTATCAGTTTCCAGGATTTGCAGTCCTCAATGACCAACAAACAGAACTTCCCAATCATCCCCCCTCCAAACCAGCATTAAAAAGAATTCCTCAAAATTTAATTAAACAATTACCTTCCCGAGTAAACAAGTCACGAAAGAGGCGCTTCAGAAATCCATAATCAGGCCGTTGGTCAAAAGTTAGTGAGTGGCAATAATGGAAGTAAGAAGCAAACTCCACAGGATGTGACTTGCATAGCACCTCCAGAGAAAAGAAAATGTGATGTCAACAGACTATTAAAGATAGAAGGTAGATATTCAAACTATTACAAGGAACCAAAACAGTATCAGAATTCAATTTTCAAAACCACAAGTCTCGAAGCTCCTTTTCTTCTTTCCCATGACAAATGAGCTATCCAAGCATTTAGTAGGTTTCCCAGACTTTTTAAGAAGATAAATCTCTATATATGTTAAGGGAGAAGGAACTATGTTGGGATATCTTGATCCAGGGGAAATGCAAGGAGGTTAGCTTCTTTCAAATAGATAACATGGATTATGGAGTCTTAAATTTTTAGAGAAGTTGGTAATTCCATGAATTTCAGGTTGCTAAATTTTTTTTGGGTTTCAGATGAGCATGCATGTGATTTATGACAAGAAATAGGATTTGATGAAAACATTTGAGAAAAAGGTCTCCTTCTGAGGGGCCAGTCTTATTATCATAGGGGAAAAAGGAAATACTTCTCCCTCTAAATCCAGGATACAGATTCCAAGTTGATTAATTGCAGTTGACCACATACCTCAATTGGAGTTGATAACTTCTTCTCGCATATTTTATCATACTTTTGCTTCTTTGTTGCCGCTTTCAGGCCCTGCCATGGAAGGCTAAACACAGAAACCAATTATCATAAAAACAAAGACCAACTAATCATATCCTGTTAAAACAACACAGCCTCCAAAAATGATCACATAGTAGCACACCTTCCTCTCAAAAAGTATAAAAGAACGTAGCCAATAGACTCCAAATCATCCCGACGGCTTTGCTCTGGGTAGAAAATAAAAGATGAGTATGGAACAAACGGTTCATTTGATGTGTCAAACACACTAGCAAAACATCTCTGACTTACCTATTCCTAGATGAGTATTGCAACTTGCATACCGAGCAGTTCCTGTTAAGTTTTTGTTCTCTCTTTTTGAGGGGGGAAAGGGAGGAGAAAAAGGAGCCTTAGTCAGTCATGGTAGACAAATGAAGATTCAGGGGAGGGGGGGTTTACATGTTATGCAAAAACAAAGGTGTTGAGAAAAGGAACATATAGATGCATGCACATCGTCAACAAAGGCACATATCTTGATGCTAAACAAAATAAAAGACACCTCCGGAATAACAAGAAGCCAGTAACATCATCTTAAAATAAAACCCTGAAGATAAGAGGCCTAACTCGACTAAGCAAAACCAAGCCTTTTCCAACTAAATTTGATGAATAGGTAATATAAACTTTATGAATGAGAAATGCAATGTCCTGACTACCACTTTTGAATGTTATCTAGCAAATACCACACTTGTAACCGTTAAACCTGACAACAGAAGCTAAGTCCATAGCTAAACTACAAAGTTTCAAAAATCATAAATAATTCAACCCTCTTTCTCACATGAAAACTGCATTACCATTTTCATTCTCACATTGACACTTAAGAGAAGAGATGTCCAAAACCCACTAGAAATCAAATATGAGTGGTTATAAGAATAACTACCTGTAAGTGATATGTTGGTGTGTTGTCGGATCCCTATATCTTTTCGCAAGTCCAAAATCAATGACATAGACCTGGCACGTGTAACAAAATTAAGGGAAATTTATTACATAACAAAAAAAACCCAATAATCATCCACATATAAGCAGTGCACTTAACGCAAAATGCACAAAAAAAAGAGAGAGCAAACAATTACCTGACTAGCTTTCCTTCCGAGACCCATGAGGAAATTATCCGGTTTAATATCCCTATGCAAAAACCCCTTCACATGCATGTATTCAATCCTCGCAATCTCCATTAAGAAAAACCAAACAACCAACAATCAAAACTCGCCATCCAAACCCGAGAAATGCATTCAAATACTATAAAACTGAATCTTATCATTGATCATTACCATCTGATCAGCCAACATTAAGACTGTTTTAAGTGAAAACTTCCTCCCACAGTACACAAACAAGTCCTCGAGACTCGGTCCTAACAAATCAATTACTAATACATTATCTTCTCCATCAACTCCACACCATTTTATATTCGCAATACCACCTGAACAACACAATTTCCACAAATTAAATTACCTAAAATAAATAAAATAAAATAAAATCAACAGTCAAGATTTCCTCATACAAAATTTCTGAAAAATACTTACTTCCTCCGCCAAGAATCTTATACAGTTTGGCTTCGTAGAGTAATTGCGGATGCTTCGTACTCCTATTTTCCTACAAATTAATTACAATTAAAGCTTAATAATAAAAAAAATTAAAATATCAAGATCAAAAATTAAAAAAAAAAATCGAGACTTACAATTTTGACAGCGACGATCTCACCAGAGTGAATGTGAGTAGCTGATAAAAAAAAAAACGAAAATCAATCAATCGTAGAGCAGTTAGTTAGGGTAAATAATTTGAGAGATTAAAGAAAAAGTAGTACCGAGAAAGATTTCACCGAAGGATCCGCTTCCGATTTTGCGACCTAATTTATACTTCTCTCCTATAATTCTCTCCATTCGCAAGAATCAAACGCAGAATCCTATTTTCTGTAGAGAGCTGATAAGAGACGAGAGGAGAGGAGGCGACAAAGCTAACAGAAAACGAGAGAAAATGAGAGAGAGGGTCGCGATGAGGAAGATGAAGAGGAAGGTGGAGGAGGAAGAGGTGATTGGTGAACGTTGTTTTATTTTTGTTTTTTGTTTTTATTGTTATTTTCGAAAACGTGGAAAATGAAATTGGATAAGAATGACAAAATGACATGTCGGTTGTTGTGTAACTGACAACTCGACCAACCCTACGACTTAAGATAATTTTTAGGACTGAAATGGTTTCTAGTAGATTGCCCTTGCATTGTTGGGATCGGCTTCAATAACATAAATGTTAATTTATTTATGATTATGATTAGCATGTTGAGTTTTAATTTGTGTTTGTTACTGTAATGAAAGTTTTTTTTATTAAAAATAAATTAAAATAATATTATTTTATAATTTTTTATATTGACCCATCAAAATTATACATGAACTTCTAATAAAATTAATTTCAACTTCTACTATACATCAAAATTATTTTACTCTCAAACAGGCTCATTATTGTGATCGGTATCAAAATTGACACTAGGAATCAAAGAATTATTATCTCAAAATCGTTGTCACTATCTAACTATTATCATTTTTATTTTTATGTGTGTTTTGTTTATAGTAGTTTTTTAATTGTACTACTTATTTTGATTTTTTTGTTTGCGCACAATTTTTGGTTATTAACATGTTTCTTTTTTATTAATTATATATATTTGTGTGCTTTTTCTCTATGATACTAAATTAATCTCTTTTACAACGTATCTAAATATAAATATAAAAGATAAATGTTAAAAACACCATACCAAGTTTAAAAAGAAAAAACATGAGAAAAACCTTTAATGAAAAACTGTGAATTACACTCAATTTGTGTGTACCTTAACTAATATTATAGTTCTAAAGTTAACGAGCATATAAACTTTTAACAATCATCATATTAATAGCTATAAGACTTGAATTTGGGACCACACAAATTTTGATTCAAAACTCTTATTATTGAATTATCTACTAAATAATTATTGTAAAAAAAAATTACTTAGATAAATTGAAAGCTAATATTATAAACTTCGATTTAAGATGTCATCAATATATTAAGCATTTTCAGGCAAAGGGTCACCCAGGGAAATCTCCATTGATGGGGTGGCAGGGTAAGTTAAGGACTATTTATTGATTCTTGATGCTCTGGCATTCTGGTGTTCTTAAATAACGCAGAATTTATCAAAGATATAATAGCTGTTTTCTGTATGAATTATTCAGTAATTGCAAGGATCATTTTTCTCCAAAAAAAAGTTGAAAATTTAGGTTTAAATTCTCGACGAACCTTCAACCAAAACAAGCAATCAAACACATACATTTAAAACTTTCAATGGCACATTGTGTACTGCATCAAAGTTTAACAATGGAAGATCCTTGTGTAAAAGTGCTAGCTCGTCCCCACATAATTGTTTTTCCAAGGTGCAAATAAATTAGTGTTTTGTTATTCCAATAGCTAAACAACGGACCGTAAAATATTTAACAAAGTGTTTTTTTTAATAAATAAAAAAGGAATCCATGAACTTACAATTCTATTTCAAAAAGAGATTGAAATAAAAAATATTGTTTTAATTTCAGAAATATAGAATTGTAAGAGAATAAAGGAAGGTGGGTTTTGGTGCTTGTGATATTCTTGTCAACTCTTTCATTCTTCTTGGCTTCTCCCATATTTTACGTCAAGTCAGAGGCTAAGGCAAGCTGGCTAGAGTTTTGGTGGCCTCCTTTAGAAATAGAAGTATCAAATCATCATCCCAAGCCACGGACGACAGGTGTCATCGTTGGAAATGATCAAAACTTGTGCCAGCAGAAGAATTAAGGTATCATTATTTGCTCGTAAACGGGGTCTTGAAACTTTCGTCTTATATTCAAGATTTACAGCAACAGAAAGCTATTTTGCCTACTCCTAATTCCAAAATCAACCAAGGATTTTAAGAGGACTCCTCAAAGGTCTTTGTTCTGTCTTATGTTTCTAAATAAAGCTTGCGTTATTCAAAACCCTGAAGAAAAGTACTTGACCCCGGATGGAAGAGCTTCAGATCCATGGAATCTTTGTACAGCACATGAAGTAGGGGAACTTAAAGCACTAATCATGGTAATCCCAATATGGTCAACAGGAGTCTTGGTGTCTCCAAATGTACTTCAACACTCTTTTATATAGTAATTAGTTGGCACCTTGCCTTCTTCACAGAGCTACTAATTTATATTAATCAATTAAAGAAACAATACAAACAAAAAAAAAGGAGAAAAACTCTTCTCAACTCAACTCTAATCATTCTAGCTCTCTCTTCTATTCTCACGTTTTAATTTTTCTTTATTGCGCTCTTCACTGAGTATATGGGGGCATAAATCATGGCATGATTTATGACACCATTTTTGTCTTAAATTAAACCTCCATTATATGCCAAGTGGGGGATTAGGTATTCCATGGAGGTGGGACATTGTTTATCTCCACTTACTACCATACTCCAGGCATCAACTATGGACCGATCGACACATTACATTTCAGTTATATAATATTTTCTTCCATATTATGGATATTGCGCTCAGTCATCCCTCTAGCATAAAAAATGAGGAGAAAGCCAACTCGTCTCAGCTTAAAACAAAGAAGAGGAACTGCCATGGCAGCATTGGAAATTATAGAGAGTGTTTGGCAAAAAACCGCAATCAAGGAAGGATTTTCAGACGACCCTAATGCCGTGCTACACAAGGGAGAAGACCAGGAAAGTTGGCTTGCGCTCAAGCTACATCAACAAGGGGCATTATAAAAACAAAACCATTGGCTCCTTGCTGGTTTGAGTTTTTGGTTAACTTCATACATTATCTCGGTTGTAGCAAGGCTTATGGTCCTTGTAAGTGAGAGGATGGAAGCAATGATGCAGATGAAGGGGAAGTCTTGACAGGTGAGGATTAATTGGTGGTTAAAAGTGAGGGAATTGTGTTAAATGTTATCGTGACTTTCAGCTGGATCTTCATATTTGTCCATGAGAACACACAAAATTTGAAAGAAACTCAATGGTCTTGAATAAACAGCTTGGATTATATATTGATAATCACCATTACTTTTTTTCATTATTGCTTGCTCTTCTTTCCAATTTAAATATTTATAATTACATTTGATTTCATTCTTGTAATTATTAGTTATTTTATTTTAATTAATTTTTTTTTTAATTTCATTCATTTTTTTTTTTTTAATTTTGGATAATGTCAGAGGGCTGCGCTAGAAGGCAAAGGTTGGAGTTGCTGAGAAGAAGTGGGGTCTCGCAAGGTAGATTGCTCGCTGTGATGTGTTGCAGCAGTTTCAAGATGAGCCATCCACTACATACGTGTTGGGAATTTAAGGTTAAATTTGAAAGAGTTTACATTTTGGTCTAAGGATTTAAAAAAAGTTTAATTAGACCATTCAAACCAAGGGTTATTTAGGAGAAAATAATTATTTTTGCACTCCATGAATTATGTATTATTTTATTTTCTATATTTTTTCCTATATCAGCATTCCCACTGTAGAAAACACTGGCATCCAAAGGTGCGCAGTTTGTTATAATTTGATTGACGACCGAAGATGCTTTCAAAAGGACTTTTGTTGTGAAGGATTGAAATTGACATGCGGTTAATTAGATAAACCGCAGTTTGAAAAGCATGTGTCCAGTAGGATATGTATGCACCATATGTGGTTTCCTTTATCTGCAGCGGATGATTATCATGTGTGTTGTGTGTAATCTTTAACACCCACACCTAGAATTCTAATTCTGCCCCCCTTTATTGACTCGATTTATTTGTTTAGCATATTAGTTTATATAAACAAGTGTTATAGTACTCTTATATTTTTTTTTATTCTAATTCACATCTTTTTTTATTCAATAATAAATAATATTTTCAACCCTATTTATATATAAACTGAGTCAAAGTCTTGATCTTCATCTAACATTAACAATTCTGGATTCAAAGACACAAGGATATATATATATATATATATATATATATATATATATATATTAAAACCATTAGAATAGTGTATTTAGTATTGCAGTGCAATGTATTTTTTAAAAGGTTTTTTTTTATTTTACAAAATTTTAATTTTTTTTAATCTTAACATCATTTCATCAAAATTATGAAAAAAATAAAATAAAAGCATTAATTTAATATTTTTTAAAAATAAATATATTTTTAAAACACATCAAAATACATTTTTAAATGTAAAATAAAATGTAATTTCTTCAAAGTTAGAGGGATGCAATTTCTCATAATTTTCTAATAAGTATTTGGTCAAATAACAATATGAAATTCAAATCTATGTTTAGTTTGCCTAATTACACACGCGCTATCCCTTGTTTTTCTTTTTTTTTTTTTAAAAAAAAAAACAATATTAGAGTTCACTATTAATTAAATTATAGACTTAATAAATCCCGGATCCATCCTCTAACCTTATCAGAATCATAGTAAATGCTTGGTTTTCATTTTTTAAAAAATAATATCCCAAAACACTGCTAAGAACATAAAGACATTGCACAAACGTGTGGATATACGACGAAAAAAAGAATCCAGGGACTAAAAAGAAATTAAAAAAAAAAAACCCCAGGCCAACGACTGGAATATTTGCGACACAGAGGTCATCGTTCAAAAGCCAAAAGAGAGCAAACAAAGTCTGCAGCCACCACAAGCGGACAAGCCACCAATTTGTACCAAAAGACCAAACCCTTGTCTTTATTCCTATCTCCTACCTTTGTCCAAATCTTGATCCTTGACAATTGATAATTCATTAAAGTAATAATAATAAATAAATAAATAAGATTTCATTTCTACGAGGGGCTGTCTATTAAATATTTCATTTAATTCTTGATCAAGATTTCTTTCCTCGCATGCAATTGTTTAATTTCTTAGTAGGGCTGGACCAGGCACAAGGAACGACAGGAACCTCCCCAAAAAATGATGTCATTGCTTAGCACCAAAACTTTCGGGATTATTCTATTATATTTTACAAATCACTATCATACGCGACTGCAAAAATTGGGGCTACAAGACACTATTTCGCTTCTAAATAGTGTTTTATCTAAATTAAAATTTTTTTTTTTTTATTAAAATTAAGTTTGATTTGTACTTTTTGGATAGTTTTGATGTACTGATATCAAAAATAATTTTTAAAAAATAAAAAAAATCATTGACATATATTTCGACACGAAAAACTATTTAAATACCATAGGGTAGTTGTTAGTTGTTGGAAGAAATTTTTATGGTATATTTAAGAATGTGATTGTGGTTATTTTTTAAAATATTTTTTTATATTAAAATATATTAATATAATTTTTTTTATTTTTTAAAATTTTATTTTTAAAATAAACTTATAAAAATAATTTAAAATATATAAAAAATTATTTTAAAAAAAATACAAATACAAATATTTTTTCAAACACTAACCGAGTAATCACACATGAATCAGCCTTTCAAATAAAATATAAATCCCACGATTAGGAAGCCTAAAAGCATATCTATTACATTTTCCATTATGAAGGGGACATTTTTCTTTTCTATATCATCATAATTATTAAATCGTAAAAAATCTTAATAATAATGAATATAAAAAAAATATTACAAAAAATATTACCTAAAAAACTAAAAAAACATCATGAATAAAAAAATTAAAAAAATGTCTACTTTTCAAAAAAAAAAAAAAAAACCCTACTGCTGCTTCACCTTCCTCGTTATCATCTTCAAAAGTCCACTGCATGCTATACCCCTCTTTTTACCCTTTTAAGAAAAGTTGCAGTTTGTGTAGGAACTCCTTTTTAAGTGTAGAATTTGATTCAGTTGAATCTATTTTTGCTTAATTTGTTTGGACACTTCATGTTCAAGAATTTAATTATTTCTTTTGAAAACCACAAATTTTCTGTGCAACTGAAAAATCAGACTAAGATGCTATGATTTGTGAAACTTGTTGGGAATCCAGTGCTTCTGTGGAACTTATTCCAAACATTGTGTTTATACATAGTGTTTGTGTGTGATTCTTTCCACCTTACAATAAACTATATGGTATTATAATACTGTTAGAGAAGAGGAAAAATGGAAAACTCAATAGTAGAGGAGAAGATGGTTCTCATCCCTAAGGACAAGGACCCCAGAAAGGGTGGCCTAAGGACCATTCCCTTCATCATAGGTAATTTCCAGAGTCTACTGTTAAAATTTCTTTCTTGTTCATAATTTGTTCTTTGTTTCGGTTGAATCATGTTGGCTTCTTTGCTTTCTTGTTCTGTGAATTCATAGTTAATGAGGCATTTGAGCGGGTGGCTAGCTATGGGCTGATGCCAAATATGATATTCTACTTGATGAAAAACTATCGCATGGAGGCTGCGAGTGGGTCAACCATTCTCTTCTTGTGGTCTGCTATGTCTAATGGATTGTCCATTTTCGGAGCCTTCCTCTCCGATTCATTCATGGGTCGGTATCTGGTCATCTCTTTGGGATCATTCTGCAGCCTCCTCGTAAGTCCATCCATTTCCTGCTATCGTATTCACTGATTCTTTGTTTGCCTTGTTTCCAAGTTTCTAGGGAAAATAGGGGTTTCGAGTCTTGATCTCTTGATCTGCTCTGTTCATGCAGGGGATGATTCTTCTTTGGTTAACTGCCATGATCCCACAACTAACCCCTCCACCTTGTGACCGATTTACTAATGTCTGCAGCTCAGCTACTGCAGGCCAGCTAGCTACTTTATTCTCCTCTTTCGGCCTTATATCAATCGGAGCCGGTTGCATTAGACCCTGCTCTATTGCCTTTGGTGCGGACCAACTAGACAATAAAGAGAACCCCAATAATGAGAGTGTCTTACAGAGTTTCTAAAATTGGTATTATGCTGCGACAGGATTATCAACAATTATAGCATTTACTGCTATTGTCTACGTTCAAGATAACCTCGGTTGGAAAGTTGGATTTGCTATTCCTGCAATTCTCATGTTCTTTTCTGCTCTGATGTTTTTGGTGGGTTCTTCCCAGTACGTAAAAGTGAGGGCCTCCTCGAGCTTATTTACTGGGTTTGTTCAGGTTTTAGTTGCAGCATTCAGGAACAGAAAGCTCAGTCTCTCTCACAGTAGCATTGAACAGTATTACCACAGTGATGATTCTGAGCTCCAGATCCCCACGGTTAATTTAAGGTACAACAGTATTGCTATTAGCACAGTGATGAATCTAAGTTTTTCTCGGGATTCTTGACAATCCAAATCAATTCTGTTTTAAGTAACATTAGATGACAAATTGATTAACCGTGCAGGTGTTTAAACCGTGCTTGTATCATAACAGACCCTGATAGGGATGTAAATCCGGATGGGTCAGCTTCAAATCCATGGCGTCTATGTACAGTTGATCAGGTAGAGTCACTGAAAGCTCTGCTTAGAGTCATCCCCATTTGGTCTACAGGCATCATGATGCAAATCAACTTAAATCAAAACTCATTTGCCACCCTCCAAGCAAATACCATGGACAGGCGAATCTTTAATTTTGAACTTCCAGCAGGATCTCTCAATGTGTTTCTGGTTCTCACTCTCACAATCTGGCTAACCTTCTATGACCGAATTCTGCTACCATTGTTAGCAAAATTCACTGGCAAGCAACGCGGCGGGCCTAGTCCTAAAGTTAGGATAGGAATTGGTTTGCTAATCCCAATTGCAGCAAGGGCAATGTCAGCAGTAGTAGAAACCATAAGAAGGAGAACTGCTATTGAGGAAGGACTAGAAGACCAACCAGATGGTGTGGTGAACATGTCAGTAGTCTGGCTTTTGCCACCAATTATCCTACTTGGATTGGCTGAAGCTTTTAATTCAATTGGACAGATAGAATTCTACTACTCTCAGTTCCCTAAAAGCATGTCTAGCATTGCGGTGGCTATTTTCACTTTCGGAACTGCCATGGCTGACATGATAGGGAGTGGTTTGGTGGATGTTGTGGATAGAGTTACATCCAGAGGAGGGCAAGAGAGCTGGTTGTCTAGTAATCTTAACAAGGGTCGGTTAGATGATTATTACTGGCTGATTACTGTCTTGAGTATAATCAATTTTGTGTATTTTCTTGTTTGCTGTCGGAGTTATGGACCCACTAAGGACGAAAAGAAGGAGCGTCTGCTGGAGTAGAAGTAAACCAATTTGATTATTACAAGGGTTTTGTCAAAAAATACTAGATTGATTAGACTATTCAACATGCATTGTTTAGTTTGTTTACCATACTAGTAAAATTGACAGTGATCTTTGAATAACTTATACTTATCTTCATTTGATAAAATTTATCTGAATTACTTATATAATTATCCAAGCAAACTAAATAATTATAAAAATAATTATGCTATATCATATAAAATAAACTTGATTAACTTTTTATTTAATTTATATAAACTAATAATCTAAAGAAATTTATACTAATCAACACAAATAATCATTCAATAATCAAGAAAATCATTTCAACATTTAGAGATTATAGTCAAAGCCACGTATATATATTTGCTTCTTAGAAAGCAAGGATATCCATAGCGTTTGGCCAGACTGATCCTCAGGTTCATGCAAACAGTCCCATCCACACTGTGCCAAATTTCCTTTTCTATTTCAAGTAATGAAAAAGGGATTCCTTTGGTGGAACGAAAGCATGAGCCAACTGACTATAAACCGGGGGGCTTGAAGAATGGAACAGAATTGTAAACTGCATCCAGATCAATGGGAACTCGAAGAGCACGTCTAAGGAGCTCTGGAGCAGATGTCTTGCCTTTCCAATTGGTAAACCATGGTCCTCCTCCAACTTCCACTGCTGCCATGTCACTCGTAACTTTCAAAATTACCTAATACAACGAAGGTTAAAAGAATAAGAACATCTTATCCCAAAATGTGAGCAAAAATGGGACAACCTTCTGTAAACTATCAATGGTGAATACGGGTGAATGTTCGCGTCAGGTCATGTTTGCACAACTAAGGTTTAGAGTTTTTGATCTCATGTCTCATAGCCAGTTGATTATTGATGCCACAGAAAAATGACTGCTGAGGTTAGAATCATGTAGCATGAACTGGAAAACTGAAAGTTACTACACACAATTTGATAAACAGACAGATATATTGGTATGATTAATAACATGTACCTTTCCCCTAGTTCCGTCCGGTCTCCGCTCCCACATTTGCAATTTCAGAACACCAGAACATGTATCTATACAAGCTGGAGCAAGACCAGCTTCCACTGTTGGAGCAAGTATAGGTGTTCCCAAATCCTTTGCTCTTGCCTCCAATTCAACCTGACAAGAAGCAACATCTTACACCTCTAATAACTGTGCCGCCCTATACATCCAGTGTATTTTCCCAAACAAGACTTGAGACTTTCTGTAATATATGGATTTGCTAGTGCTTTCGTGAATCCTGATTTTAAATTTCACTCATTCAAGCAGAAAACAATACCAGAATTTACAGGGATTATATTGAGAGGTTTTATAATTTGAGACTATTAGCACTAGCAGTCTAGCACAAGGAAATAAGAGATTGTTTTAACAGTTTACCAAGTGTTTCTCGTTCTCTGCAGACATGTGCCAGTAACCCCATGGAGAAATTTCCCAATTCACAACACCGTTCCAGGGCACAAATTCATAGAAAACACCATCAGAATGTACTCCAATCTGCACCAGTAAACATCATGATGTGTGCTTATGATCCCAGCTTGTTAAAATTGTGAGCACTGTTGGCTCTTCTGATATTTCAGGAAACCGAATGGCATTCTAAAGAAATCAAAATGAAAAAATACTAATTAATATTAGTAGTTTGGTATTTCATTCTTTCTACACCTGTTGGAATATTTTCCCTGGGATAATTAAAGACAGATTCAAAAGATTTACGAGAAAAAAAAAATTAACTGGAATGGGAAAGTGAAGAAATTGTTATAGAGAAGTACCAGTGCAGCATTTTCATGTATCTCAGAGCCAGCTGGTCCAGGCAACTGCCTCACTCCACCAGCTGCAGTCAAAGTAACTTCTCCACTTGTACCTTCGAAGACATTACACTGAAGCTGCAGCACAACATCAACAATTGAACATACAGACAATTACAATTTCTTTTCTTTGCCATTATTTCCTTTTTCAGGCTACTTATATGCAGACAATTACAACTCACAGATGCTTCAGCGGCTCATTTTCTCGGGGATCATCCTAGAAAATTAAATAAGCTCTATCCAATAAAAGACCTACCAGGAAATGATGCCTAAACAAATAAGTTGCACTGATATACAGCACATTCAAAAGTGAGCCATCTGATCAGATTCAGGAAAAAAGCAGGCTCAATAACCACAGAAAAAGTCACTGCATATTGGCCCAAGTAAAGCACCGCCATCCCAAATTCAGGCATCAAAATTATAATTTGAAAAACCTTTTGACCTGGTAGCATATTTTGTATGTTGAAAATTAGATTAAGTCGTTCGTTCTCTATAATGGAACAAGCAACAATGAAACTTAAGTATATGGACTACAAGAGACTTGTGAAGAAACAAAAGGATTTTCACCCAAAACCATTTTCTTGGGAAGGCTCCACCCCAGTTCTTTTCTGAATAAGAAGGAGCATCTTTGAACTCAAATCTTTCGCCCTCCCACTCTATCCAGCCTGCAATCCAATCAAAACCCAACAATTATTCCCGATAATACATCACAATACTTTCTGCAAGACTTTCTACTAAAAATATTCAAAAAACATTCTAATATAACCATCCCTCGAGCCTCTGGATGCTGTGGTCTCACATACTCAATCCCTCTTGACCCCTAGAGCAGCAGGAGGGCTCACTATTCAAACACTCAAGATCCATATTCACTATATTCATTTAATGATCTTGTAGCATTGTCCATATCTCAGGAGGGAAGGGAAGGGGAAGGAAAGGAAAAACGAAAGGATTGATACAAGAAGGAAAGACCCATCGATCAATAAGAAGTAAAAGAATTTAACAAAGATAATCCTTTTTTTTCCTGATAAATAAACATCAAACAGCTTAACTAAAAGATAGATATAAAAAATAATATGAACAAAAAAGCCGGATTATTAATTGCCAAAGAAAAATAAGGAAACGAGTCAATGCCTGTTGAAAGCCCGCTTGCCATGCATATTTGCCAATGAGGCTCGAATACAGGAAAAGCAGCAAGCCAACCTGCAGTAGAATTTTGCTTAGACCCAACACTACCCCATCCATAAATGGGCCGAGTCCTGTACTCCCAACGAGCAGTTTTCACAGTTCTAACATAATCTGTCCTGCAATCAGAAGTTCAGCTCATGTCAAAATAACATACTGAAAACAACTGAAGAACAAAAAAAAATATAGTCAATTTCCCAGCTCGCCAACAAGAGTATGTTTGATCTACAACAATTAGTCAGTTGATCAGTTGGTCACCAACTCAAACAAAGACAGGGTGCTGGACTAACAGTGCATTTTAAGACTTAACCCATTAGCTTGGATCCTTAGGCACTGGAAAACGGGCTGTTGTTCCTGCCACGTATAAGGCACAGGATTGTATTAAAAGCCACAGCTCAAGTTTCCGCAACCAGCTGTAACCATGACTGTGAATTCTCTAATACAACATTGACAAAAATAAAAGGCGTGCGATAAAACAAATCACGACAGTCCGATTCCCACAAAACTTCTGATCATATATTACAGGAACAGCCCTCATAAATTTCTCAACTCAATAAGTATTATGGAAAGAGTGTCTCCTATGAGAATTACCTGGTATATGTATATATTTTATATAGCTTTGTTATCATGTGTATGTATTCTACTACTACTATTGTTGCTGTATACAATCCTAAGCATATAAATACAGAAGACGGCTAATATAATTACTAGCATTTATTACTATTCATGCAAACCTATCTCTACCGGGTTATCAAGAGTTAAAATCTTATCATTTTCATTTTAATTAATAAAAACTAAATATAAAATAGTATAAACCTGTAAAAATTTTAACCTTAAAAAAATTTCATATAAAAAAATAATATAAAACTATTTTTAGAATCTCGTCTAATATTTTAAGTTTTTAGATTAAGAATTCTTAATTCTACAAATAATCTAACCATGAACTCCAATATGAATGCATCGATTCCTCCCTCCTTCTCCACTGCATCGACATCAATTTCTCTTCCATTTTCTAGTGCCTACCTTGTCGTTGTTGTTGGCCACGTTTTTGGTGTTGTTTATATGCCTATCATGGCTGCTGATGCTTCAGTTTCTCATGGGACTGCTATCATTTCTCTTTCAAATACTCAACAAATAATCTCCTTAAAGCTATCAAACACCAATTTTCTTTACTAAAGGATGCAGACGAAGCCTTATTTAATAGGCCAGGGAGTGTATTCCTTTGTTGATGGTCCATTCCTCATTCCCATATTACCTCACCTCTGCTGATATGTCTTTGCTCATTGTCAATCCTTTTTCCTATCATGGAAGCAACAAGACTACTTGATTATAAGTGCTCTTTTATCATTTTTTTTTCTCTCATTTCCAGTCTCAGTTTCGAGTAGAGTCTCCACCTTGAGAGGATATATTATGGAAGTGGTGTCTCCTGTAGGAATTACCTTGTTTTATATGTATATATTTGTATATACACGCATGCACCTTATATAGCTTTTTTTTTTTTTTTTTTTAGTTTAATGTGGGTGTCCGGGCCAGTTTGCGCACACCTCGACTAATCTCACGGGCCCTGAAGTTAACGACCATGTAAACTTCCAGTGACCATCATATGAACAACCTAAGGTTCAAACCTGAAACTACAGAGGGAACAAACTTATTGGTCCCAAACTCTTATCACTGGCCACAACATAAATGATTACTTTGTTATCATGTGAAGTAGTGCATCACTATTATTATTATTATTATTATTATTATAACCCTAAGCATATAAATATAAAGTATGGCTGCTATCATTGTTAGTATCCATTACTATTCATACAAACCTTTCACTTAATTATCTTAACTCGAAGATACAGCAGTGAGTGATAAAAGAAAGTACCTGCCATTATCACGAATAAAACCCTGATGCCAAAATGGACTGACTTGAAAACCTTCCAAAACTCTTCTATTGAACTCCTGCACAAATCAAAACATAAAAGAAAACTGTAAGTTATAGGTTGGATTCAATTTACCTATCCGATTTACTTCTAATCTACTTAGACATTCCTATCGAGCACATCATTTTCTATTGGGAAGTCTGAGCGTAGAAGATAAATCTCTCCGATCATCAAAGGATCTGATGAATGTAAGTGCTGAAAACGTAATATGAAGCTAAAGCGTTTCGAGATCATCGAATGAGCAAGCACATTCCAAAATATTGGATGCTCCATAGCGCAAATAATTGCTCATAATTAAATTGGCTGTGCCCATAATTTTATCCTGTTGCGGATTCAGCATTTACAAACTAACGCTGGCTGGTAGAGTGGCCACACAGGTTTATTTATTGGGTATAGCGTGTAAATTGACATTTAACCTCAGAACTACAGAATCTCTCGTGAAATCAGTCTAAGAAAACTGCATGTTAAACCCTTGTTAACCAAAAAATTGTAAGATTATAAAGGAAAAATGTGAATAACAAATTAACAGTGTCAAGATTTATGATGAACAAGACAGAATTCAAAGAAGGCATATCAACCTGAGGAGGAACCTCCTTAGTTGGAGGCTGCATGTCTTTCTGAACCACAAAAGTATTCCCCAACATCAGCTCATGCCTGCCTGTACATTAGAAAACTATCACTTAGACTTTGAACACACAACTTCTTCCGTTGTAGCATTAGATTAAATGAACAGGCTTGCCTGCATACGCAAAGAAGTAAATATCCATCTCATGGAAAACAAAAGGCAGTTGGCTTGCTTAACATTAGACAGCGGGGCCACTTACTTCCCCAGAAGTTTTGAGATTCTTCAGAGTACTGGAAAATAAACTTGTCATCAGCGCCAAGAACTTGAGCCCCAACTCCTGTTGATCTAGGTCCATACTGTGCCACTTCCAAGCCTGTCAATTTCTTTTGAAACGCAGGGTTCTCAACAGTGTATATAATACAGAAATTCTGCTTCCGTTCTGGAATTGAGACTTTGAAGTACCAACCCTCAAAAAATCTCCGCAGTGTTCCATCGAAATGGTACCTGCAGATTCAAGCAATGGACCTAGCTGATAATTGTAAGCAATATTGCAAATTAAATAAACTGTAGCTAAATAACTAGAATGCGTATCAAAAGTTCAAGTCCACGTCCAAAAATTAGTATCTTTCACTGTAGTGTGCATGAATAACCATCGGCCGGCCATGCTATCAAGTTATATGTACAATTTTCGTGATAGAAAATTCTCCAAAAATCAAAATTCCAATATTCAAACAACTAAGAAACCACAAATCATTCCATCAGTATAAACAAACAAACAAATAAACCCGAGATGTTAATCAAAACCATAAAAATTTCCAAAATTCCTATTTGTGATTTTGGTCTACACTAAATTACAAATACTAGCCAGCATCTGTTATATATGATAAAAGTAATTTTACCCGCTATGAGGAGTTCTGGGCTCTCTATTAGGGGGTGTATGGACATAAACAGGACTGTCAGAACTAGCACTCTCAGCTTCAACTGTCAAAGTTTCCTTATTCGAAGCCGCCGGTACTCTCACTGATTTCAACTGGGGTTTGAAAAAGCTTTGTTTTAGAGGTTGACGCCATGGCCTAAAATCTTGAAAATCACGTAGAGAGGAAAGCACGTTAATTGTTTCCATTAAAACGTTGCGAGAAGATTTACAGCAAAGTAATAAGGGAGAAGAAGAGACTGAACATGTTCTTGTTGTTGTACGTGTGCTGTCAGAAATATTGAGTGGTAGTGTTCTGGGTGGGGTACTAACTGGTAGTTGCCATTAATATCGAGTACCATGTTGTCTACTGTGAGAACTTTTTTATAATATTTTTTATTTTTTTAATTTTATTTTTTATTAATTAATTAAAACAATTTTAAAACATAAAATAATTAATTTAAAGTAAAATTAAATTTTTTTTTTAGTTTTTTTTAAATAAAAACAAATACGCCTTAATTAATCCTAGTTTGGAAGCGTATTAATTGTGGTTGGCATTACTTTATACTGCTATTAAAAATAAATTTTATTATATTTTCAAACAGCCACATTTAACCAAAAGATTCCTTTCCTTGTTTGAAAAATAAAAGAAAACGTATTTGTTAAGAATTAGGCATAATTTTTTTAATAAAAAAATATATATTAAAACTATAAATATTTTTTTATTAGATTTATAATAAAAAAATAAATTTATGATACTAAATAAATAAATAAAAATCTAAGAGAGAATAGTCTTAATCTTTATATCGCTAAAAAATATTTGTATATAAATAAAAAAATTTGTATTGTTGATGATATTTTTACAATGTAATGAGTTTGCTTATCTATTACCAACAGGTGTGTGGCTCAAGTGGTGAAGGGGGCAGCTCTTCTTCCTTCGAACCCCGGTTTGAGTCCCAGTGGAGTGGGGTTGGAGAGTTTGCTCTCTTTCTCTTTCTCTTGGGTCCTCCCTGTGCGGTATCTCTGTCACTTCCGCGGTGCCTTACCTGCTCACTAGGGCTTACAGGATGTTCAGTGGGCCGTAGGTTTAGTCGTGGTGCGCGTAAGCTGGCCCGGACACCCACGTTATCAAAAAAAAAAAAAAAAAG
This sequence comes from Populus alba, assembly GCF_005239225.2. Classification (NCBI taxonomy): domain Eukaryota; kingdom Viridiplantae; phylum Streptophyta; class Magnoliopsida; order Malpighiales; family Salicaceae; genus Populus; species Populus alba. Next base: position 21,779,288 of record NC_133289.1, read on the forward strand.
TTTGCTTATCTATTTCTTTTATGTACGGACAAAGTAATAAGTTGTAAGGGGTTGGGACGACTTTGTCGTTAGGGCAAATGACAAGCATTGACTTTTTGGAACAATCCAACAAACTACGGCTGAAAATAATAAATGATGGAGTCACAGTGTTGGTGTTCACAATTATGGAGTCACAGCACCCATAGATTACTACTGTTAACTGCTTTCCATTTGACACTGCACATTCTACACTGGATTTTAAAACCACTATTTACAAAATTTTATTAAATTCTTTTTAATATCAAAGTACCATACTTATCAGCATCAAATCAGAACTCTCTACAACCCGGTTTATAAGTAAAGAAGATTTAATCTAATTAAATCATTTAAAAAAAACTAGAAATGATGTTTTTTTTAATACAAGTTTTTTTTAGTGATCTAGTTTGGTCTTGAATCAGTAAATTAGTAAATTCACTAATCAAGTTAGGTTGAGTTTTAAAACTAGATTTTATATAACATGAAGGAAGGATGTTTTTTTAAGATTGTCAAATAAATAAGAATTTTGAGTGATAGGTAAGAACTAATTTTAAAAAATCTCATATCTTTGAATTAAGAAAATGTATAAAAAAAATGATTATTCTAAAAAATATCCAATCTTAAATATGACTATCAAAAAAAAAGAAAAAGAAAACACACAGCCTGCGAAATTAGAATAGCTTGCGAGAAGCAAAATTATCAGGACATACAAAGGACCTGTAGTCCGAATCATCAGTGCTAGGAAAAAAGAATAGAAACGTCGACAGCAGGATTCGAACCTGCGCAGGCACAGCCCAACAGATTTCGAGTCTGTCTCCTTAACCACTCGGACATATCGACGAGTTACTTATGGTTCTCTTAATATTATATCTATTCTTGAATGCAACATTTTCTTATAATATTTATATCCATTTTCAAGGCAGCGTAGCATTTAAGTTTTCGTAGAACGGTTTATTAGCTAGAGCTGTTGCTTGTGGTCTAGCCATAATAGCAATGAGATTGTTGATCCCACAAGTAAATTCCATATTTTTTTTCAGCTACATTTTCTAAAGTTGCTTCTACAGCTCCTTCCATCCGAGTGGAAAGATTGCAAAAGCCCTTAACTTTTGTAGCATACACAATTGACATGATCACTCTCTTAGATGGCAATCCAGGAAGGAATAGAGAAGCTCATTGCATCAGTGGTATCACTGCGTGTATAGAAAAGGTAAGCTTCAGGAGAAGCCTCTACAATGGATTAGACACAGACAAGTACTAAGTAGATTTTCCAAAATTGCTTTGAGTTTTACACACAGGATACCTTTAACGTTAAAACAATATAAAAAATGTTGGTGCCAAGCTTGAACTTGAGGGTGGTTTACAATTTTAACCACCCTTTCCCCAAGTAATAAAAAAATTAGCCAATTTGTTTGGAAAGAGCAGCAACACTGAAAATGGACAAATGATACGACTGTACAAAAGCAATGTTTAAACAGTGCTGCTGCCTATACTCTGATGTATTAGGTAAAATATCAGCCAGTGGTATCCAAGGCCATTCCAAGCACCCGTCTGTCCAAATAACTGGTTTCACCCATGAGCAGGAAGATCTGTGATTCTGGATGCATCCCTCCTACCGTGCCTACATTTAACACGAAAAGTTAGTAGGAGAACGATAGAAGAAATACCGAGAAATAAATCATAAAGGCGTGATGTGGTAGCTCAATGTTACATGACACATTTTGTTTCTTGAGTAAGATGTCTGTGCATCTCATGAGAGGAACCAGTTCTATCCTATTTTGCATAGAACTTGAAATGCCACATGGCATAAGTAAAACCAAAGAACTGCTCCCCACAGGCTATTAGTAAGCAGGAAACTGATTCCAGCCGAGGCTTGTTAACCAAATGGAGGGGACATACTCCCTAGAATGTGAAATGACGAGTCTAATTGTAAACGAGAATCGGTTAGTTTCATGACGCATATGAGTATGCCTCATACGTTTCAAATAGAAAAGAATCCAATTAATTGGCAAGAGATGATGAATTAAAGACAAACATCTTGGAAACTGAGCTACCTTAATTGTCCAAATGGACTCGTTTTAAAGCAAGAATTTCATGCAGCCTGGGTGATGACATCCAGATTACCATCAAGGAACCATTTAGGAGGATACAAGGAATTGGATGATTGAAGCTGCAGAAGCCAGACCATGACTCTTGAGCAGTTCTCCAATAAGCCCTCCATCTGGCTTTCATCTTCCACAACTTGCTCAATAAATGAGCTAACCTGCAGAAGCACATAAGTGAAGTTAATTATTAAAGCCAAAGCCCAGTGTAAGTAGCGAATTCTTGGATTGAGAATGTTCCCCTTTTGAGAGGAAAAAAATGAAAAAAGACAAGGATGGAAAAAAGAACGATTGATTATCTTTAAGGAGGCAAAGCTTCTGTCTGTATTGCTGTCACCCAGTTAAGAGTAATAAACCCCTGGTAGTAACAAATTTGTCAAAAACAGGGTTCATTCTTTCATTATATTTCACTTCCCCATCAGTAATAGTGCAAAAGGAAAGCCAGAAAATATTCGTGGTTCATTTTTAATGGAATAGAAGCAGCAGCAAACAGATTGCAATGTGGTGTCCTCAATGGATAAGATGACAAGAAGAGGTACTGACCTGGAAGCCATCCCTTACTGTGTCAAGCTGCCTAATAGGTTCGGGCGTAGGGCGGTGCCATCGTTTTGGATCCCAAATGATGGTACTGTTGAAGGCAAACCCTGACATGTCAGCATGGAATCTTCGAAATCTCCTCCTTGAGTCATTCACATGCCATCCAATAACTTGAGTTCCATTACAAATGGGGCCCTCTACAAAATCTTTGTTTTTGTTTCCTGTTAACTTGGCAACTGTCCATGTCCCAAACCGCCTGCAAGTAAAAAAGGGCATGCACTCTCATGACAATAGGTAGAGAACCAGAAAGTTATGTCATAAAATGCATATCTTTAAAGGGGTGATCCACCTAACATTAAACTGGTATAAAACCAAGAATAGATAAGCATGTGATGCGAGTAAAGAACAGAAAGCTGGAAGTCATGCAAAGAAATGCAAATCCCTAGCCGGAAGATATCTGCAGCAGATTCATAGCATTTATTAAAAAAAATAAAAATGAATACAGAGTTTCCAATCACTTATGAGAAACTGTAACCTAATACATGTCAACAATCTCACAACATTCTCAGAATGACAGTAATTATATAAAAAAACAAATATGCAATCTTTTCTTCCCATGTGAAATTTTCATAAATGAGTTTATTCAACATTTTTTGTATTTCTTGGCTTTTCTATCCATTCTAACACCATAAACTACAGCAGGAACTCAGTCTATAGCAAAGATAAAATATCCATCGTCCATTATATTATGATACATTGAAGTCCAGGATCTGGTGATGCAATTCCAATGATACTACTTTATTTCATTAGAGAGCTGAACAGCAAGAAACTGTATACATAATTTCAAACATACTGTGAACTGTAAAGCTTGTGCAAAATTTCACGGAAGTTGCAAATTCACATAATAAAAATATAGCAGATTCCAAAGGGAAAACCAATAAACAGTAGTTGTACAGGAATGGGGATGCGTAGTCTGCATAGACCGATAGTTACCTGATCTGCCTCATCTGCTCAAAAAGATCTGCAGAGTAAGTGTTATAATCATCTGCAAAATGGACTATTCCATCAAGGTGGTGGGTTTCAATGTGAGACAATGCCACATTCCTTTGGTGAACACTGCTGTCTTTTATATCAGTTAAATTTTTGTTGCAAACAAGATGCCTATACATAACCCCAGTCCTCCTCAGGATGTCAGCCGTATGATCAGATTGCAATGTCATTTCCACAACTATCCATAATAGAGGAGGTTGAACCAGTTTTAATGTGTGCGCCAAACGACTCAGATAATAGGCTTGAAGTGGTCGAGCATGAGTTGGGGTCACAATGATCAAGAGTTTCCGAGACACCAAATTCACATCTTCAGAGAGCGATAGGCTAATGGAGGTACCATTAGAATTCCCATCCCCTGACTCCTCTTCCTTCACTTGTGGCTCCAGTGTGGTACTGTTCTCAAGTCCTCCCCTTTCTGCTATTGTTGTTGCATTTCTTGTCATATCTTCATGCTTATCAAAATTCCCAACAGTAGATACTACCTCAAATGAAAACGCTTGGTGCTTTGACATGGGATTCGTAGATAAATTCATCGAGACAAATGGGGTTAGTCCAATAAAAACCCCAATCACAAAAGAAACCAAGAAATGGAAAAGGGCCCTCTTCCAAACTTGCCCCTTGGATTTTGACCTCTCCAATGGTCTCGAAGATCTTGGTGAAAAAACACCATAAGCAAAAGCTTGAACGTCTGATAAACCAAAAATTGAAGATAGAAATCCACCAGAAGTTGAGTAGTTCTGAGAATACGACGATGAGGACTTGGACAAAGGAGAAGCCACTTGACAGGCTTCCCCATTTAATAAGGTTCCAGCTCTAGGCACAGGAGACAGTGTTCTCCTTATAGATGCCATCCAAACTAATCCACCGGAATATCACTGACCTCGAGATCCACCTCCTTACAATTTCAAATCAGTATTACAACTACAACAAAAAGAGCATCCAAATCCACTTAAAATCTCAATATCCTACCAACTAATCACCATAAATATAAAGTTTCAAAGCCGATAAAGATGTTCTCTTTCATACACTCTCTTCAATATCTTAACAACTGCTTGGAACCCAAAATAGACCCTTAACTAGACACACATGGCCAAGCAACAAATCTTGGATTGCCAAAATTTAAAACCTGTCTCCTATGTTGCAAACAGTTTATGGGGACCGAAGTTCATGTATAACTACTACCCGTTTAAGCAGAGCAAAGCAACTTCCTCTTGCAACCTCAAACAAAGTCATAAATAGCTAAAACCAAACCCCAAAATGCAATTTCATAAGTCGGTGATCTATAATGAGCTCCAAAACACAAATCTTCACCTAAACAAACCGTAAAACCAAAAATACTAGGAAAGTACATACCCTCAAAGGAAGGAGATCGATGCCCAAAATGCTTGGAAGTATCAGTGAAACGAAACGGGTCTTGAAATTACCCTACAATGGTAAAGGGGTCCTGGATCTTAGGAGCTAAAGACCACATTTTTTTCAAGATTTGACAAATAAGCTGCTTTGGGTCTTGTTGAAAAGTTTCACTAGTTAAGTATATACATTACACACCCTCTAAAGTATTTGATGTTTTAAGGATCAAGAATTAGAAAGAGTGAACAGAGAAAGACTTGAACTTTGAAAATGGAATAGGAATCTGAGTTAGACAAAGGGGGGGGGGGGAGAGAGAATGATGTCATCCGATAGGAATACTTCACATCACATACTCTGTTTCTGCCAATCATAATGATTCAGGCAAAAGAAACTTTAGAATTGTTTTTCAATGCATTTGGGAACTGGTAATTATTGGAGTAATTAATAATTGACATGTATCTTTCTGGGAGTAATTAATGAGTGAGTTATTATTAATTACACTTACGTATAGGTACCTCCTGAGGCGATTATAAATTTAGCGTAATGATTATAATGTCTACACTTGTTATAAAACTTAGCTTCTGACTCAATTTTAGGTTAACTCCAGTTTTTAACATACTTTCTTACATTTTTTTTTTTTTTTTAACTCGGGTTAGTCTGTATTTTGGCTCATCAATTTTCGGACCTATCTTGCTAATCTAGGTTTTATAACTAAATTATAAAGTTAGGCTCCATTTATTTATTGAAAAATAGTTATTTTTTTAAGTAAATTATGAAAAGATAAATTATTTTCTAATGTTTAATAATAAAAAAAATAAGTTGGAAAATATTTTTCAGTACTTGGTTATGTAATGGAAAATGAGCTGGAAAATAATTTATTAATATTTTATTTTTTTTCAAGTTTATTAAAATAATGAGAAACAAATCTTACAAATTAAAAAGTTAAATGAAAGTAAAATTGAAAAAAAATATAATTTCATAAATTATCTCAAATAAAATAAATAATAATTAAAATAATAGAGATCAAATCTAACAAATAAAAAAATTAAAAGATGAAGAAATTAAAATAATAAAAATTACCATTTCATAAATTATTTCAAGTAAAATAAGTAACAATCAAAAGAACGAGGATCGAATTTGATAGATAAAAAATTTAAATTAAAAAATATAAGGGAAAAAAAATAAAAATTATAAAAATAAAGACCAAAGTTAATATAAAAATTAAATTTTAAAGGATTAAATTGATAAAAAAAAATATATATATATAACAATCAAAAGTTCAAGGACCAAATTTGATATAATCAGCAAATACTATGATAGTTTTAAATTTTTCACAACTTTCAGAAAGTGTTTTCTGCCTAAAATAAATTGAAAACACTTTCCTGAAAACCAAGCTAAATTTTCCTTAATTTCACTAGAAAGTGTTTTCCGTGTACCAATTTTTCTAATAATAAACAAATATAAAAAAGTTCGGAAAATAATTTTCAAGAAATTACTTTTCGTTAAACAAATGAGACCTTAAATTGTTTAACATTCCAAAAATAAATATTTTTTTTTATAAGTTTTAAGCATGTCTCAGCATTCTATCGGTATTTATTAAAAAATAGTTTTATTGTGGATTTTTTTATAAGATGTAAATCCCAAACAACTAAAAAATAAAGTTTTTGATATATTAACTTTTTATATTTGGTCATTGAAAATTTAGTAATGTAAAAATTATGCTAAATTTTTGTCATAGAAATATATTAGAAGTTAATGATTTATCAAATATATATACACACGCGCACCACTTATCATTCACTTGTGAGTCCTCTCAACGTTTTTAAGCTTTTATTTTTATTCGGCTACTTGTAACTAAAACTTTATAACTTAAGAAGTATTTAATGGGTATTTCTAATATTTTATCATTTTATTTTAAAAATTAATTTACGATATGCTCAGTATTATTGGGGGAAACATTTTGTATGCATGAATCTTGAATTTCCTTGCCATATCAAGTTAGATGCCACAAAAATTGTGTTTGCCTTCCCTAAAGTATTTGTTAGATTCTCTACAAATCAATAAATGTGAACTCCTTTTTATCCTCATCACAACTAATAATACCATGGTATTAGTTAATTTTTAAAATATATTTTTTATTTAAAAATATATTAAATAATAATATAATATTATTTTTAAAATTTTGTACATTAAAACAATCCAAAAATATTTAAAAAATAATTTAAAGTTAAAAAAATTCAATATTTTTCAAAAACATTATCCAATTGCACAAACAAACACTACCTAAATTATTTCAATCCTAATTAGGAATATTGATCTGGTTTAATAAATGCATAATCTCTTATATTTTTTCAAAAAACATGTTTATTAAAATTAAATCATCAAATTCAAATTGAATAATTACAATTTAATGTGTGATAAAAATAAAAATGACTTAGTTTTTATTATTAATAATAATAAAAAAAAATGACTTAGTTTTTTATTATAATTTTTTTATCAATAATAATAAACTTAAAATATGACAGAGGATTCAAATTCAAATTTTAACTTTTGAAATTTTTTAGAAAGTCTAACAAGACTCCATTTAAATGCATACAACAAATGCAATTCCATAAACAAAAAATTTAATTCTAATAGTATTTTCGGCAAAATGATGAATGGTAATGCAAAACTTGAAGGTTGAGGAGCTAATTGCTTTTATCCTGGGATAATTATATAAAAAAAAAAAAAACCTCACATAATTAACTTATTTTTTTTCATTTTGTCTCCATTCTTTTAAAAAATACACTTTACATTTTAGAGTTTATAATTTCTTAAACATTTTACTTTCTCACTCTAGCACACCAAAAAATCAACAAAACTATCAAATTATCTATAAAATTTTCAATTAATAACTAAATAAGTTTTATAATAAATATTAGAGAGAGAGAGAGAGAGAGAACAAACCCTAACCATCATCCCCTTAGTGCAATTTGACCCGTCATTCTTCACGACATCTAATAGTATTACAGGCATAACAAGTTAAATGCTTTTGCCTTTGTGCAATAGAACAAGAAGTCAAAACATTGTCAAGCAGCAAATACAAATGTAGGGTTCAAAATCAAAGGCCAGTTCATTGCATTGAAGAAGCGATTAATGCTTGTAAAACTATGATTAGATTAGGGAGGAAAATGAATTATAGTTTTTAATCATGGGTTATTAGCTGATCTAATAGAATTTTCAGGGCTTGAGACTAGAAAACATATTTGAAGTGCCCATGCCTCCATCTCCCTTTTGATTTGGGTTTGTTCACCACCATTCACCCCATGCCTGAAGCAACATATAGCATCTCCTTCATTTCTCTCTTCGCTGAAATAAAAAGCTCCTTTCTCAGCAACCCGAAAACCCAGCACAAAGTTGATAAAACCCACTTTGTAAAAATTAAAAAAGAAAAGAGAGAGAGAGAGAGAGAGACAAGAAGAAGAAGAGAAAACAGATTTGACAATCAATAAAAAGGAAGATTAAAACTAGATCAATTAATGATCTGGGTTTCTTGATTCTCTATGGTTTTATGATATGGATTTGTTTGTTGTTATTATGAAGTTAGGGTGTTTGATTTTGGGTATGTTTGATTTTAGTCATTTTATTTAATTTAAAATTTTTATTCGGCTATTTATATTAAAACTATGTTTTTACCGGTTATTTGAGTTATCTTTGAACCTGTTAAGTCAATTAGGTCAACCTCACACCTTTTTTTTTTTTTTTAATGATTTAACTTGCATATGGCATAGACAATGATCTAGTTATAAGAAACTATAAATGTTGTGGTAAAACCATTATAAACAATAACATTATATATGCTCACATTTCATTGTGGATTAATTGTGATATTTGTTTCTTTTCTCTTTTTGGTTGTCGAACTTTTTCTTGATTGATTGTATCATTTTTAGGCTAAATTAAAGTCCAATTAATTCAAATTTGTTAAGCAATGAAAAAATTAAAAGAAAATGGATCGGAGTGAAAGAGGATGAGAAAACATGTGGCAATTTAAAATTTGCGTCAAAAAATTTCAAGGTCCACGTACTTTTGAAATCACAAAAGTTTAGTCCTTCAATATTTCAAGAATTTAATTTTGGTTCTAAACTTAATTTTCCTTATTTTTTAGCTCCTAATTTGAGAAATGAGAGATAAAGTGGACAAATTCTTGTGGTAAAGAGAAAAAATATATGTTGACGCTATTACTAGCTATGAAAATGATGGATTTTGATGTCAATAGATTCCCTTCAATAAAGGTAGCTTAGCCTACGTGTTGTGTTCTTTTCCTTTCACCTCTCTTAATATGATAGATCTGAGTTTTAAAAGTTTTTTTGATTTAGGTTTTTGGATGGACTTTTTAGGTTGTTTAAAGCCATATATGAGTTTATCAAGGTGTTTGGAGTATTTTCTAGGTTTTTTAGGTCAAAATAAGTTAGAAATCGAGTTTTTAGATAAAAAGACTTAAGACTTGATTCTTCATCAACCTTGTGATCGCTGAAAATTAGGCTAACATACAACATTCTTTAAATTAAATGTGGAATGGTGGACAAAATGTTGTCCACCCTTAAACATTGTAAAAAGAAGGTAATTTAGAAAAAAAAAAAAAAAGTCATTTCATCCTTTGTTTCTTTTAAGGTGTAAGCAAACTTATTTTAAAAAATTAAGGAGTTCATTTTATTTCAATTCTATGCACCTTTTATATATATATAAAAAACAGTGTTGTTTAATGAAAAAAAAGTCTCATGCAATTAGTTGGCATATAATTGAATAAAAAATAATTTTGAAAATAAAGAGTTGTTAGATCCAGAAGGATGCATGACTCATAATACGAATTTGACAGGTTAATATGGGTATATTTTTATCCTTTTTTAAAACTAAATATTTATATTTCTAATATCATCCTTCAATATTGAGTTGATTGAGAATGAACATCCTAATTTATCTCAGCCTTCTTTTTATGGGGATATCACAGTCTTATGACTAAGTTTTAGATTTAGCTGATTAACTCGAGTTTATTCAAGTCAATTCAATATGTTGTCGTCTCAATAATTTTATAAGAAATATCATCCAATATATGTCAAATTTAAATTCATCATTTTGTTTTCTCTTAGAAAACACAATGGAAATGTCTTGAAATTTTTTTACATTAAAAAAAAGAAAATTTCGACCAACTTTCTTTTGCATGTATTTCTTTTTTTAAATATCATCTAATTCAATATAAAAATTAATTTTAATAAACAAAGTTATCAAACAGAATCAAGTTCAATATACATGTTACAAGATCCTATATCTTGACACAAATTCATATTTCAAATTTTCAATTAGTCATTAGTTATTGTCAATGATTTATTTTTTTTTGCATTTATTATTTCAAATAATTCTTAATTTATTTAATTAAATTAATCAAATTCATGTATAAGATTTTATGTCAAAAAATATATTGTAAACACTTGCACAAGTAATTTGTTTTAGTTGAAAAAAAATTATTCAAGCACGCGGTGAGCAATGAACATATGACTAGTTCTATCTATACATGAGTTCCATAAAAATTGACAAAAGGCCAAATAAGGGGAAAAAATATATAGTTGTGGATTTATAATTAACTTACAAGTTTTTGTGTTTCATTAATAACATTATAAAGACACTAATTATAAAATATAAAATGGTCTCATAAGTTGACCCTCTAGGTAGGGGTGAGCAAAAAAATCGATAAACCGATTAAACCGAGAAAACTGGAAGAAAAATAACTGAAAAAACCAAACTGAAAAAAAAAACCAAATTAACCGATTAAAAAATCACAAAAAAATCCAGTTTGGTTCGGTTTCGGTTTCTAAAGTCTGAAATCGATTGAACCGAACCAAACCAGTTCAACCAACCACCACTTAAAAAAAAAAAAAAGCAAGTATAAATACCATGCTTTCTAACCTTAGAATAACATTAAGCCATCAGCTTCCGCCCCCCCCCCCTCACTTCTCTGCATCTCTCTCCTTTTACTTTTACTTTCACTTTACTCTTCAGCTGGCCCCCCCTTCCCCTCCCTTCTCTGTATCTCTCTCCCTTTACTCTCTAGCTGGTGAAAAATCAAAGCAGAACAAGTTGGTCGTCGTTGGCTCTACTGAGACAGAGAGTGACGAAGAAGATTACTTAGCTGAGTTAACTCACCAAATGGCTCACTCCACCCTTGAAGATGATTTCAAGAGAAACGACCTCCCCTGCAGCACCAAAAAAACTAAGGTATTACTTCCTTTATGTTTCTTTTTAAAGTAGGACGACCTGCTCTGATTTTTGTGATTATGTTTTCTAGGGCTAATGTTCAGGTCTTGGGTTTTTTGCCTGATTTGCAAGGTTGGATTTTGTCTGGATTGTCTCCATCAACACTATGTGCAGTTGGATGCAGGTGTAGTTGTAGACAAGGATCTAGCCGTGGAAGCCCGAATGGGTCTTCACCTCTAGCAACTTGGGATCTGCTGTATGAGGTTGCAGGAGAAGTAGAGAGAACCATTGGGTTTGAACCAGTTTGAAAGGGAAAAAATCGAACCGAAATTAATCATTTTGAACTGGTTTTTGGTTCAGTTCGGTTTAAAAAATTAAAAAAAATAATTCAGTTTGATTGTTTATTTTGGTTCAAAACCGAACAGAACCGGAAATGCTTAGCCCTACCTTTAGGTTGCTTGCTGTGGTTGTTTTTTTTTAAATTTTTCTAAGTCAATCTAGATTGATATTGACTCGTGTTCATTTTAGTTGATTCTCACAATCCATAACCAATATCTTGCACTGATTGATTCGAGTTGAGTTTAAAAATTATTATAATTATTATTTTTATTATTATATTAACTTTTCCTATTCGTGACTCAGGCTTTGCCTCAAGTCAATCTCTAAATCATTTTTAAAATACGATAATAGTAATTTTTTCTTTATATTGACCTGAGTTAATGATCACCCTGACTTGTGACTTGAGCTTTTTCTAGATTGACCCTTAAATCTGGTTTTAAAATAATAATAATAATAATTTTTATTATTATGCTAACTTGAATCTACCCAACTCGTGACCTGAATCCTATCTCAAATCGACTCTCGAGTTAGATTGTAAAACTATGATAATAATCATTTTTATTTTTAAATGTTCTTGTTGGATAATTTTAAAATTAAATTTTTTTTACAAATATATTTAAGAAATAAAAAATAAAAAATATTATTTATGAAAACTTATTACTTATCTAACTAATATTTTGAAACTTTATAAATTCATTCTAAAATTAATCAGAATGTATTTATTTTTATATTTTCTCCAACTAAATATATTTATATCTTCTCATTATCATTGTTTTTTTTTTTTTATCACAGAATAGTAATTAAATGTTAACTGGAAGATTTTTAAAAATCTGGTTGGCATGATTAATGATTTGGCACAATATTTAAACTTTAATAAATCAAATAAATAAAACATTTTTTTTTTATGTTATATTCAATTCCAGAATCATTATAACTTTTCTTCCTCTTCTTTTTGCTTCTATATATATTTATTTTCTACTTAAACACTAGCCCGACGGCTTTAAATTTAACACCCTTCCCACAAAACCAAAAAACCTCGTCTCCTCCTCAGATCTGTCTGTCTCTCTTGTTCATCTCCCTCAAAAAAAAAAAAAAAAAAAAAAAAAAAAAACGGACAGAAGAGTAACAAATCGCTTTTCTTAATTTCGCCATGGCCATGGCGATTAGGTCTTTGCTTATCTTTTTATTTATTCTATCACTTACTGTCCCTACCTTTTCTCTTCATGAAGATCAAGTTGGTCTCATGGACTGGTAAGCTCCCTTCAATCGCTTCTATTTGTTTTCAACTTCCAATTCACTGAATCCAAACAAAGCTGATTGTATTTTTTTAATCACTAGTTGATTAATACGGTAGCTGCTAATTAATTTCCGGGTTAATTAGATTTTTTTAATTAGTATTAAGTTTGATTTAATGGTTAATAATGTATACAGGCATCAAAAGTACATAGGGAAAGTGAAGCACGCTGTGTTCCAAACACAAAAAACGGGTCGAAAGCGTGTTCTTGTTTCTACTGAAGAGAATGCTATTGCTTCTCTTGATCTCCGGCATGGCGAGATTTGTAAGTTTCGTTTAATGGATTTGTCCAATGCATTCTTTAATGTTAAGTTTCGCTGCTGGAGTAGTTTTTTCTTTTTAATTAATATTATTATTACTTGAAGGATGCTGATTAGTTTTGTTTTTTGCAGTTTGGAGGCATGTTCTTGGGGCCAATGATGCTATCGATGGAATCGACATTGCCATGACAAAATGTAATGATGCTCGTTTTTCTTATCAACTTTGTTGTATTTGTTCTTGCCGCTGTGGAATTGATAAGAAAAACGATGTAGCTTTGATCATTCTGCGTGTCTTACTAAAGGAAAGAATCGTTAAGACTGCTTCAATTTTTTTTTTTTGTGTGTATAAAGGACTTGAGAGAATATAAATAAATAAAATTGGAATACATAACACTGGTTTGTATTGCCTGCTTATTTATAATGAATTTGGTGTACCAATACAAGGCCTGAGAATTCAATTTTTATAGTCATGTTGGTTTTCTAATCTTCTATTTCAATCTTTCAGATGCCATTACCCTTTCATCAGGAGGAAGCATTCTACGAGCATGGAATCTTCCTGATGGGCAGATGGTGTGGGAATCGTTTCTTCAGGGACCAATCGACTCTAAGTCATTCTTGTTTGTGTCGGTTAGTGGATAACTTGTTAGATATATTTGAAGCTTTTAATGAAACATTGTTGTATTATCCAGTCCAATCTCCTAGTCTCTCTCCTATATCAGCTGTGTTTAGTGATTCTTAGTTAATCTAGAGTATGAGGCTTTCTTGCTGAATCTTTTCTTTTCTTTTCCTTTTACCTTCACATACATCTCAGGTCATTGTGAAATCAGAAATTTCCATCCACATTATCATAGTTTAGTTCTTCTATTGAAGTGTTATTTTGTGTCTGTCATAGTCATAACTCATAATTCACAATTTCTTCCCAATTCTCCTATCATTCTTCCAAATATGCCATTGCATGTTATGCACTCCAACATTTTCAGAAGAACTGTTGTTAACTAAGTTTTTGATCTGCAGACAAGCTCGAAAGTTGACAAGGACAACACAATCCTCATTTTTGGTAAAGGAAGTCTCCATGCTGTTTCAAGCATACATGGTGACATTGTTTGGAAGACAGATTTTCCTTCTGAAAGGTCTGTCCTTTTAACTTTCTCTATTTAACCCATCACCTTGCAATTGATGTGATTGTGATACCCTTGGTTGCAGTTTTGAGGTTCAGGAAGTAATTCAGCACCATGATGGCAATACGATATATGTGGTGGGATTTGTTGGTTCTTCCCAGTTTGATGTATACCAAATCAATGCTAAGAATGGAGAGCTCCTAAAACATGACAGTGCAGCCGTTGATGGAGGGTTTTCAGGGGAAGTTTCTCTAGTTTCAAGAGCCAAACTTGTGGTGCTGGATGCTGCTAGGTCAACTTTGTTAACTATAAGTTTTCAGAGCGGAGAAATCAGCTTTCAGAAAACATACATCTCAGATCTAGTTGAGGATTTCTCAGGGATTGCAGTGATATTACCTTCAAAACTTACTGGTTTGTTTGCTGTGAAAACCAATACAGCTACAGCATTTATCAGTGTGTCAAGTGAAGGTAAGTTGGAGGTGGTTGACAAAATCAAGCATGCAACAGTTATTAGTAATGTTCTTTCAATCTCAGAGGACCAACAGGCTTTTGCACTGGTTCGGCATGGCGGCAATGACATTCACCTCAATGTGAAGCAAGTTCATGACTGGAACAGTGATTTGCTAAAAGAGAGAATCAAGCTGGACCAGCAAAGAGGGCTTGTCCATAAGGTTTTCATTAACAATTATGTCCGGACTGATAAGTCTCATGGATTTAGGGCTTTGATTGTTATGGAAGATCATTCATTATTGCTGTTACAACAAGGCGAGGTTGTCTGGAGCAGGGAGGATGGCCTTGCCTCAATAATAGGTGTTACTACGTCAGAACTTCCTGTGGAAAAGGAAGGTGTATCTGTGGCAAAAGTGGAGCAGAACCTCTTCGAATGGCTTAAGGTATGATCTAATTGTTTCTTTACAATTTAAGTTGGCTTACTGAAGATGAAAGTTGCCAAAAATCACTCTTTCAAGACTTGAACAAGATTCTGGTTATTTTCACTGGGTTTTTTATATTTTTTTCTCCATCCTTAGCCTCCATCCTTTTTAAACTATACTTAGTAGTAGAGTGAGGGATCTTAATTATTGTGAGATTGCATTTGATCTGGTTGCATAGGCGATGATTGTTTGCTATCATATTCACTCCTTTGTTTGAAAAAAACATCTCATTGACTTCTTTGAGGAATGATTTTGACACATAATATTTTGTTGTTCTAAGGGACACATGCTGAAGGTTAAGGGTACCTTAATGCTTGCAAGTGCTGAGGATGTAGCAGCCATTCAAGGCATGAGGTTGAAAAGCTCTGAGAAAAGTAAAATGATCAGGGACCATAATGGATTCCGAAAGCTTCTAATTGTGCTTACTAAATCCAGGAAACTTTTTGCATTGCACACTGGAGATGGACGAATTGTCTGGTCTCTTTTATTGAACTCTCTACGTCAAACAGAAGCATGCAAAAATCCAACTGGGATTAATGTGTACCAGTGGCAAGTTCCTCATCATCATGCTATGGATGAAAATCCATCTGTCCTGGTTGTTGGCAGGTGCAGAGCTGGTACTGATGCACCGGGAATATTTTCCTACGTTGATACTTACACAGGGAAGGAACTTAAGTCTTTTGGTCTTGATCATTCTGTTGCACAAGTAATGCCACTCCCCCTTACAGATTCAACTGAACAACGGCTGCATCTACTAATAGATGCTAATGGACAAGCGCATTTGTACCCAAGAGCACCTGAGGCTGTTGCCATTTTTCAACGTGAGTTTTCAAACATTTACTGGTACTCAGTAGAAGCTGACAAGGGTGTTATTAAGGGACATGGATTGAAGAGCAATTGTGATGGTGAAGTTGCAGACAACTATTGTTTTGGTACCAGAGAAATATGGTCCATTGTATTCCCATCAGAATCAGAAAAGATCATTTCAACTGTAACAAGAAAATCAAATGAGGTAGTGTTAGTTTCTGGTCAATTTTTTCATGATTGCCACTTCTTTCTTTGTCTTCAAAGATTTATCCACTTTACATTTCATTAACTGCTCTTGCTGGTTAGTCTTTAAGTAACTTTCTGGTTGATTGGGATTACAGAAAACCTTTTAAACTAGGCAAGCAGGCATCGTTTTCAAAAATGGCATTGGAGTTGTTCCATGAGGATATGCATTTTTTTTACTAAATAAATGTTGGGATTAGGTTCAATAAACAATTTTTTTTTTCTCAGGCTTTGAATTACAAGCATTGTTTTTCAGGCAACCTTGATGCTTTTTTAGTGTCTAAAAAATCACAGTTTCTGTAGATTCTTCTTCTTTCTTTACCAGAACCTCATTTTTTACCATTCAGTTTTGTTTTGCTGAAGGTTCCAATAGAAACTTTAGATATAAACTCAATAGGATATCTTGGTTTGCTGACCTGTTCCCTTGGTATGTTTAATTGAGGGTCTTCTGCATTTGCCTCCAGGTTGTTCATACTCAAGCAAAGGTTATAGCTGATCAAGATGTGATGTACAAATATATATCAAAAAATTTGCTTTTTGTGGCCACTGTTTCACCAAAAGCCAGTGGAGATATTGGATCAGCCACACCAGGAGAATCACAGTTGGTTGTCTATGTTGTTGATACTGTCACTGGTCGTATATTACACCGAATGACTCATCATGGCTCACAGGGTCCTGTCCATGCAGTAGGTTTTGCCTTCCATTTTTGATATCTTCAATGATATGCATTACCTTATTAATTTTCACCTTTTGCAGGTTTTTAGTGAAAACTGGATTGTCTATCACTACTTCAATCTCAGAGCACACAGATATGAGATGACAGTTATTGAGATTTATGATCAGTCCCGGGCAGTAAGTAATCAACCTTCACAATTATGCAATATTGTTTGTCTTCTTATTATAAACAGGTTAACTTTTGCAAATTGAAATTCAGGACAACAAAGATGTTTTAAAGCTTGTTCTTGGAAAGCACAATCTCACTTCACCTATTTCTTCGTATTCGCGACCAGAGGTCACAACAAAGTCACAGTCTTACTATTTCACCCATTCTATCAAAGCAATAACAGTTACATCAACTGCTAAGGGTATCACTTCAAAGCATCTTCTTATTGGGACAATTGGTGATCAGGTTGTTCACAATCTTTTAAGAAACCTAGATTCCATTGTTGTTTCCAATTTTCTTTGTGGCAAACTAGTCATTTAATGATTTACATTTCCTGCTGTAAAGAAGGATGTGTTTACTGAATGTAATTGGATGCTTTACAGGTCTTGGCGATGGATAAGCGTTTCTTTGACCCTCGTAGGTCAGTTAACCCCACACAATCAGAGAAGGAAGAAGGAATTTTACCTCTTACAGATTCATTGCCTATCATTCCTCAGGTGAGTTGTCATATATCTTCTTCTCTTCCTTTTCCCCTTTAGTCTTTGTGTCACTGTTTAATGTTTACTTTCCTTGAGAGAACACTGTGGATTTTTGCTGAATCCACCTTCCCTGGAAGCGGTTCATTTATGTACAAAAAAAAAATAGTTGTAAGATGCAGTATAGGAATCGATTCCACATCAATTAATCTACCTTCCCTGGAAGTGGTTCATTTCCCCTTTAGTCTTTGTGTGACTGTTTAATATTTAATTTCCTTGACAGAACACTGTCGATTTTTGCTGAATCTACCTTCCCTGGGAGTGGTTCATTTCTGTACACAAAAAAACAAGCTGTAAGATGCAGTATTTAAATCGATTCCACATCAATTAATCTAGAGCTTGGAGTGATCCATTGATGGATCCTGTCTTGTTTTCCTCCAACAATCTTGTACCCAAAATGGTTTTGTTTTTTCCTTCAAGATTTTGGTTTGGAGACCAATGGCACCTGATATGTTTTCTACAATAAGGAGCTGCAAGTAAATTAATTGGAAGCAATCCATACAAGTGGAAGTAATTGCACTCTTGGATTGTGAGTGCATGCGTGAAGGTTTTTCCTTGGGGATTTCGTCAACCTATCTTATAACTAATTTATAGCGTGCAACCATATATACAACAAAGCTTGTTAAGTACATGCTAGTGTTCATTCCAGAGCAGGGATTGTAGGATGGCAGAATCTGGAATACTCTTACTTTTAGCAGAGTGATTGCTCTTCGCAATCAAAACATTGAACTTCACAGACAGGCATTCGTACAAAAACAGACCCCCATCTCCCATGGGACTGTTTCATTCTTAATGGCCGCATGCTTTTATTTGATGTTTTCTTTATTTTAATGAAGTTCGTTCTCAAGCTGACACGGATTATCACTTCTTGCAGTCTTATGTTACACACTCCCATAAAGTGGAGGGGCTCCGAGGCATAGTAACAGTGCCGGCCAAGCTGGAGTCAAACACCCTTGTCTTTACATATGGTGTCGATCTCTTTTTCACTCGCCTTGCACCCTCAAGGACCTATGATTCTCTTACAGAGGATTTTAGCTATGCCCTGCTGCTCATAACCATTGTTGCACTTGTCGTGGCAATCTTCGTGACCTGGGTCCTGTCCGAGAAGAAAGATCTAAGTGATAAATGGAGGTGAAGTCGTTTCTCTTCTAGTCTCTGTACCCAGACAATTTTCTTTCTTATTTATTTTACATCCGAGTTACTTTCACTGGAATCAGATTAGTAGATTCACTCCGAACTTGTAATGTTAATTTTGTAGCATTTCCTTTTTCAATGGCATTTTTTGTACTTGCCATTATTACATTTTTGGTCATCATGTAAATTAGACATTGCTAAGGCAAGAGAATTGATATATTTGCTGTTCTCTATAAATGCCGGGTCCATTCTTGTTATCTGAAGCAATTTTTTGGAGGGAAATGCCAAATGGCCAGAAAAAAGTTGGAGGGCCGTGAAAGAGAAAGCTGGTAAAGTGGTCATTTAAGAATGGGGCCAAAATTTGACTGTTTCTTGCTAACAATTCTGGTTTCTGAAACTGGAATAGGGAGCTGGGCCATGGTTTTTTTGTAGGTTTTTTCGAGTCATCCAAACCTAGCTAGAGAAGCCATTATTGAAGCCCACGGAGGTTGAAAGGTTGGTGTTTGGAGAGTTGGAATCTTCACCAAAGCCATCATTCGGAAGGTGAAAGGACCCATTGATTGGTAATTTGATGGTCACTATAATTGTACTTTGTCTTTCGTTTCGTACTAGTTATCGAGAGAGGGATCAAAAAATCTAACATGCTCACCACTGTCTGCAACTTTTTATTCAGTCATGAGATGTAATCCTTCCAGAGGAGGAGGAGGAGGAGGAGGAGGAGGAGAGTGTGAATAGTAAATACAGTTCCTGGTTAGGGCACACAAGATTGACAGAAGTGGAGAGTGAACACCTCTCTAACGAGACTTCTCCGCCTGAAGTTTGCAAGATTTACCTTTTACTTGGGATGAAAATGACAGGCACTGTCACTGTAATTTGCCTGATCTTTTTGGAGTCTGTCCCATTCATCTCCCAGTCAAGGACACTCTCGTGAGCATCTCTGCACCGTTTCACTGTCCAAAGTGATCAGCTCCATAACCCTCTTCCCTCTCTCTTCCATAATTGAGAACTCTTTAACTGCCATAAAAAAAACACCTAAGAAGCTGACAAAGCACACCTTTCTTCAAGAAGAGAACACAGACTCTCAATCTCTCTTAGGTTTCTCCACAGAAACAGGTTGCTACAAGGCCTTACACTCCCACCATGAAAACCCACCATCCAAAACTCAAAACACAGCCACGTCCACTCTTTTTTTGTGGTTTCTTTCGCCAATGCACACAAACTACTTTAAGTCCCACTACACCCAACCCACCTGCTCTTCCTATTTCCCCCACTATTCCTACTCCAGCAGCAGCACCAACTCCACCACCACCACCACAAACAGCAGCAGCACCAACTCCAGCACCACCACCACAACAACTACCTAACCAACCCCACCAAAAGTCCACCCAAGCTGAATCCTCTTCCTCCTCTTCCTCCACTACCACTTCCCAAAGTTTCACTCAATGGAGATTCCCTCTCTCGAACTCCCCACTCCACCAACCCAGACCCGAACCCGAGCCGAATCAAGAGTCCGCCTTTATACCACCGTTGGCTCCTCCCATGCACCCCAACGACCTGCAAGAACTCCTCAGCCTGGCTGAGTTGCAACTTACCAACGGCTCAGAAACTGAGCAACTTTCTGCTCTGTATCTCTTAGAACGCTCACTCGTACCCGACCCACCGTCCGACCCGGTTTGCTCACCCGAAGTAATGCGCGGGGTGGTGGCAAATTTGAAAAACAAAGCAGGGGTAAAACCGGCAACAAAAGTCTTATTGGCACTTTGCTTGGCGGAGGCCAACCGCCACGTTGCGGTGGAAGCTGGCGCGGTGGGGACGGTGGTGGAAGTGGCGATGGAGCTCGACGGAGCTCCGGCGGAGAGGGCATTGGCGGCGTTGGAGCTGACTTGTACGGTGGCCGAGGGGGCGGCAGAGCTCCGGAACCACGCACTGGCGGTGCCGGTAATGGTGACAATGATGGGTAAAATGGCTGGGAGGGGGAAAGAGTATGCGATAAGTGCTCTCGCGGTGATTTATGGGAGTGGCGGAGTTGCGTCAGATGGTGAGCAAACTCTTCATGCGCCGCCAGAGGAGGTGGCGCGTGCAGTGGCGTTGGCTTTACAAGGAGACTGTACTGCTAGAGGGAGGAGGAAGGGTGCCCAGCTCTTGAAGGCTCTTCAAGAATATGGACGGGTAGATTCAACTCAAGAGGAGAATGAACAGCCGTGATTTGATTTTGATTTGTATGTCATGAAGAAAGAGGGAAATGATACTTTAGAATTTTATTAGCCCATGTACATGTAGAACTTATTAATAATAATAATAATAATTTTTTAATTTTACCTTATTATTATTATTATTATTATTATTACTATTACTATTACTACTTCATTTACTCATTAATTATGTTTTTTTAATTTCAAATCAATTTTAAGAAAAACTATTTGCAAACTTTTTTGGAAATTCATGAATTTAGTGTGGTCAATTTGTTTTAACCTTCATACATAAAACTAGTTATTATTTATTTAAACAAGTATATCAATGAATAAAAAAATAATCATTTAATGAGGAAATTATATATAATAGATTTTTTTTTCAAAAACTATTTTTTTCATTAAAATAAAAAGAACCAAGTTTAATTGAAATAGCCTAAATATAATTAAAAACTCGTTTGATATTGGAGTAACAGTTTTTTAAAGTATTTTTTATTTAAAAATATATTAAAATAATTTTTTTATTTTTAGAAATTATTTTGACATTAGCATATTAAAAGAAAAAATAATTTAAAGTAAAGAAAATAAATAAATATATTTTTTTAAAAAAACACTTAAAATATAAAAATAAATGGAATCCAAGCTTTAAATAAGAAATACAACAATATATACATAAACTTAAGGTAAATTAAAAAAACACCTTAAGACTCCAAAGTCCATTGCTTTACCTTCCAAGGCCTTCAACTATCGGCTGCATAGTTTTGAAATCCGATCCGGTCATTGACCCGGTCAAGTGATCGGGTCACGGGTCAAATGGGTTGACCCGGGTCAACAAAAAAAAAAACACTACAGATAATTATTTAATTAAGTGAGCCATATAGAAAATGGTAAACATTAAGTCGCATTCGCATAGACCCGGGTCAACCCAAAAAAAAAAAACACTACAGATAATTATTCAATTAAGTGAGCCATATAGAAAATGGTAAACATTAAGTCGCATTCGCATAGACCCGGGTCAACCCAAAAAAAAAAAAACACTACAGATAATTATTCAATTAAGTGAGCCATATAGAAAATGGTAAACATTAAGTCGCATTCGCATAGCCAACTGCCAAAAAGTCTAGCTGGAAACTTAAGCTTCATGTCCTTTAATTTGATAGAGTATTTGAAGCTAAAACTCACTATAATGCTTAGGATTTCTCTTCCAAGGTTACATAGGTACTGGTTTACAGGTTGTCTGTGCACTTAAAACATGATGCAAAAGGAGCAGCTTAACAGTGATATGAGACGACTTCTACTACTTCGCCAGCTTCGAATCCTTAGATAAGAGCTAGGACGGGTTGAATCGAAAGCTTTCTTCTTTTTGGCTTAACAGTGATATGAGACAAAAAGAATGAAAAAAAGAGTAGTTGAAATACTACTCGGAAGAGGCAGCAGGTGCAACAGGCCAGGACGCGGAGGTCGAAGGAAGAGAAGAGGCAGAGGCAGAGGCAGAGGCAGCGGCAGGAAGCGGCGGGAAGACCTCTGCTCCTTTGTCAAGACGTCCTCTGCGATCAGTTGGGTTTCAATTAGGTTTGCAAATTGTAAGTTTTGGAACTGATATTGCTTTGTTCTTCCTGTCTTTAGTTTTTAGTGTTTTGGCCTTTTAAAAAGCCAAAACGATGTCGTTTAATAACTGGTAATATAAAAAAAAATTGATGGGTCTCACCCGGGTTTGACCGGGTGGACCGGGTCCCGGGTCGACCCGCCGGGTCGACCGGATTTCCTCGGTCCAATTCCCAAGCGGGTTTTTGCCTCCACCCGGACCGGTCCGAAGCTCGGGTTGGCCGAGTTCCAGGTCGACCTGCAGGGCCGGTCCGAGTTTTAAAACACTGATTGGCTATGATGATGATGAAGGAGTGCAATATCTTTTGTATTTGGATATTTTTTAAAATATATTTAAAATTAATGTTTTTTTAAATATTTTTAATATAATTTTGATGTGTTGATATAAAAAATAAAAAATATAAAAAAAATTATCTTAATATAATTTAAAATAAAAAAACACTTTTATAAAGCACCTTATTGATAGTAAAGAATGATAATATTAGACTATGATTAGTTTATCCCATTTAATTATTAGTTTATATAATTTAAGAATAATTAAAAATCCTCTAATAAATGGAAAAAATTAGATTGTTATAAGAGGAAAATGTATTGCATGAGTGATCATGACTAATTTCAAATAATTATATGTCCTTCTCAATGCCATTAGACCTTTATATCTGTTAAAGATCAGGTTAAAAATATAAATTAACATATACAGAACTTGAATGTCAGAATCAAGGGTGAGCGATGAGGTGGGCCTTGTAATAATCATGTGACTTGATTTGGTGTTTATCTAAAAATAAAACCCGAGTTATTAAATTATATCATGAGATATATAGATCAAATTTATTAATTTTATTTAAAATAATATTATTTTATATATATTTTTAAAAATCCCAGGTCATCATAATTACACAGGTCAACTCACTGAATTATTAAAATCAATAGATTCAAATTAAAAACCTAACCTTGATTAGGTTTTAGATTGTGAATCGTGTATTCTGCAAGTGAGTGACAGTTTTCTTTTATAAATAAAATCATAGATTAATTTAATTTATAGTTCATTGTATTTTCCAAACAGTCAAATTAATGCCTGGATAATTGAGTTTAATTGCAAGGAGGATTATACTCTTTTCAAACTAATGCTAATTAATGTGATGTATTATGCTAATTTAATCCAAGTCAATGTTCTGCCACAAGATGGATAAGAAAATTTGGACCCTCAACAGCGATGGCATTTTCTGTGTAAAATCTTGCTCCAAAATGATGGACCAGCTGCTTTATGGTGGTGCCAAACCATTCCAATTTTCTGTTTGGATAAAACTAACCCCACCAAAAATGCAACTTTTCCTTTGACTCCTTGTCCAAGACAAAGTATTCACAAGAGATTTTCTATTTCAGCATGACTATCTCACCCTTCAGGAGTTAAGATGTGCTTTCTGCAATAAAAGCTTGGAATCTTCAAGTCACCTTTTCATTCATTGCCACTTCACTTAGAATACATGGATGAAACTGCTTTCTAATCAGGGCTTTTGTAGTGTTTTTCTAAAATCTGTTTATAATTTGTGCTACCAATGGTCTTCTATGGTTACAAGCAAACAACAAAATCTCTCATGACAACTTCTTTTCTCATGCATTGTTTGGAATCTTTGGCTTCACTAAAATGATGTTATTTTTAATGACGCTGCCCCTAACCTTCAAATCTGTTTCTCCATGGTGAGCCAAAGTATTGCTTTTATGATTGAGGCTTGATTCCAACTCTTTAGAGCTTAATATAGAGAATGTTTAGTTGAGAGGAGTTGGTTTCTTATGATTTGTTTGTTCCT
Organism: Populus alba; assembly: GCF_005239225.2. NCBI lineage: Eukaryota > Viridiplantae > Streptophyta > Magnoliopsida > Malpighiales > Salicaceae > Populus > Populus alba. The sequence goes on from NC_133289.1 coordinate 21,803,715, forward strand.
TTTTTGTTGCTCTCCCCTGTTTCATGCAATAGTTTTTGTGCTTTCCTTTCCTCTGCTTATTCATATGATGTAAGTTAGGCTATTATCTTTGTAGCCTTTTTCTTAATAAAATTTTGACTATTAACAAAAAAAAAAAAAAATCTTATCATTTAAATTAAATGAAGTGCTAAGAGATTATTCTGAAATTCATATTTCAAATTTAACCAAATAATTGCCTCTGCATATATATATATATATATATATATATATATATATATATATATATTTCTCAATTATATATTATGCACTTGAATTTCTTGATTTCCCCCCAAATAAATTCAATAAAATTAGACCATGTTATATGTATATCAAAAAGAGGTTTAATGAGTGATTGAAAGTGAGTTTTAACCTGTTTTTTTAATTAAAATTTAAGTTTATTTTATTTGAAATTAATATTTTTGGATTGTTTTGATGTGCTGATATTAAAAATAAAATTTTAAAAATAAAAAAAATAATATTTTAATATTTTTTCAAGTATAAAATATTTTAAAAAACAATTATTAATCTACTCCTAATCACCTTCTTTCTTAATCTTAGTATACAAAAGTGATATGATACAATGATCACTAAAGTGGCTAAAACATGTTAACGATTAATTAAGAACTGCTTCATACAAATTAGGTTCCCTAGCTCCATGCCACGGCAAGCTAGCCATAGGATCAATCCTGCTAGCTATGCATAATTGACGACTCTTTGTTACTTTACTATATTACCAGTAAGGCTCCTGAAGATTTTCCAGTAAATGGAAGGTTTAACGATGCACAGTAAACAACCCACAGCAGCCAAGCTCCCAAATCGTGAATCAAATCATGCTCTTGCTGCAGAAATTAAAATTTGAGTCAATTAATGTCTTGATTATCTCAATCTATTTCTATGAGTTCATTCTTTTCTTTTAACAAAACACGAATTAAATATACCAAAGTTACCAACAAGAAACTAACAAGCATATGATAATAGTTTTTTTTTTTTTTTTTGATAAACACACACACACACACACATACATATCTTATAGTATAAATTAAAATAGGAATATTGTATAAATATAATAAAAAAACTTCAACCACCAAAGGTTATAGATGGAGTGGTAAGATAAGTATTTCCGACTCATCAGGTCGAATTTAATTTTCACTCTTTATATTGAAAGCTCCTCTTTCCTTTGTGTGGTATTGGGCATGGGCTACTTGTTGGTTGAACGAGTCTAGCTTGTATGTTTTTTTTTTTTTTTTCGTGTCCAGCAATATTTTAAAAATATACTTGTTTAAAACAGATATTAAATTATTATTTATTTTAATATTTTTAATTATTTTAATATGCTGATATTAAAAATAAAAAATAAATATTTTAAAATAAAAAAAATATTTACCAAACACGTTTGGAATCAAGATTATTCTTGACCGGACACTGATCTAGATAATAATAAACATTAATAATAAGAAAATTAAGATAATGAAGAACACCATCACACTTCTATCTCATGCATAATCTAGAATCAATAATAATAATTTTAAAAAAAAAGAAGATTACACATTTTGGAGACTTGATAACAAAATTTTCAAACATGCTAACCCACCATCTTCAAGATGTATTGAAAAATCTAACTCGACATGTTTAACTGTCTTAACTTATAGTGTTTGAACTCATATATATACATGTAGCAGTACTGGATAAGAGCACCGGTTTGAATGAAATCATGATCCATGAAGTCCACAACCACATAATAAGGCAGACAAACCACAAAGAACTACGTTAATCTTATCAAAAGTGGGTCCCGGATACTGTGGATCCCATGAATCCAACGAAGCAAAAGTCTGGGATTAGTTTAACTGGAATAAACAATTACAGATTTTTTTTCCCCGTATTATTACAGATATCAATGTAACATGATTAGTTTGGTTTTTGATACTGAGCACTAAGCATGCCATTGATAGAATATAGAAGATAGTCGACATCCCTAAAGTCCCACAACTCAATAATTTCTCCAAACTAAAGTCTCAAATACTACAAGTAAATGACTTTCCAAGAAGACAAGGGTAGCAGTAGCTAGCCATGTAATAGAGAAAGTAAGTTCCTTGCTTAACTGAAAATAGTCTAACAGTAAAGAGTTAATTATTCGAATTAAATTCTAGTATTTCTCAACTCAAATGTAAATATGTGATTGAATAAAAACCTAAAATAAATAGATTTTTTTATATAATTTAATTATTGAGAGTAATCATCCACCCACGAATTACATCCAAAAATATATTCATGATATATAAAGAATTCAAGTAGACATGTAATTTACATCTGTGTCTACAATATTCATTTAATAAATCTTGGCGAATAAGTTATGGAAGAGATCAGATCCCATTATAATTTCCCTTCAAATCATTGCTTTTGCAAGAAAATTCCATTTATAGGACTTCACCTTACCAAAATTCTGCAAATCCGGAATCTGAACCAAGGCCTAGCTAGCTCATGTTCTACTTCTGGTGGTGGCTCCGTGCTGCCTTGCAACTTATTCTTTGGGCTCCAACCCAACTGACCATCACCCCCGGTTCACTGCAACGACGGTGGTTGCACTCTTTACAGCTCCTATGATGTATGGAATGATATAAAAGCTTGTCATGTTCCAAGCATCACATGCTCTACGACCCAAGAAGAGCTATGCTAAGCTGCTGCACATGCTAATCAAAGTAACCTCAAGGTTCGATTTTCGCACACACAATATGCCAATTCAATCTTAATAAGCACAATAAAGTGTAATTAAAGCATTGGAATTGACACGGCTGATTTAGTTGTGATAGCTGATGATGCTGGTGTGTACGTCTACGCGAGTTTATCAATAAGGTTGAACAAGCTGGATTCAAGCTTCTTTTTATTTTTTATTATTAATATAAATATTCAAACAGTTTGTGTTTATCTTAATTAATTCCACAACTCTAAAATTAAGAAACTTATAGTACCATCATAGTACTTAACTGGATTCAACTTTTTGTTAGCATCATATCAGGAGGGTGCGAGCGATGAAGGACTAATCAGATAATTGAGAGATTTTTTATATACAATATTCAAAAATGTTAGGTGAGATTTTTTGTTAACAACAAGCTGCGACCGATGAAGGACTCAGCAATCGCTCTCTTAAACCCTAGCCGTTTCCTTCGTTTCACTCTCTCCCAAGCCGAAACCCACCCTTACCCAGTTCCCCTCATTTTTCTTCAAAGCAAGAGTTATCACTGATGGAGACACTGGGAGATCTCGTGGATTCGGGTTTGTTAGTTACGAAAGCACTGAATCTGCCAGTGAAGCATTGTCAGCAATGGATGGCCAGGAATTGGGAGGAAGAAACATTCGCGTGAGTTGTGCCACCGAGAAGAGACAACCACAACCTTACAATAGCAATTACGGTGGGAATCCAGATTATTGAAGTGGTTGAGTTTCAGCTTTACGGGCTCTTGAAATGGCTTTTCTTCTATAGCTAGTTGTTACTAGTAAGAATTGAGATTGCTTTTTATTTTCCTTGAATAAGTTTTCTATAACTTGCGATGTTATCTTGTTATTTTGGCACTACCATGTGCCGGTAACGTTATCAATTATTCCTAAGTGAATATAAATATATATATGAAGATTTATCCTTTTCTCAAAAAAAATTATATTGGATGAGTAAGGTGAGCTTTTATCCTAAGCTGAGTTTAGCAGGCTGGGATTTTTTTTTGCTAGACTGTGAATGGGATATTTAGCTAGTTAAGAATTAGTTAATAAGGGTATTTGAGGATCAGTTGTTAAATTGGGATTCGACTTTTGAATTAATTTTTCCACCATTTTATTCTTTAAAGCTAACTTTATACATACATGTTTGAATTTTATGTTTGAACTTTTTAGAGGTCCGAAGAGAATTTTAGAAAGATCCATACTAGATGATTCTCATATGTTTTGCTTTGGTCTTTTTTTAATTTCCATGCACAAACAAGACAATTTCTACTTGTTTTCCAGTTTTTCATCTCTTTAATGGCCCAGAAATCTTCATAAAATTTCTTTGATTACTATTAAAAAAAAAAAAACCTAAAATATCTATATATATATATAAAAAATCCAACCCCAAAGAATCCATTCCCATCCCTTACCAACATAAGCACCCTGATTTCAACAAGTTTCTAGCAGCAAAGCAGCAATTGGAACCTAAAACATGTTCTCTGGGGAACGGTCAAGCTGTGAGAGCTGAAGGATGCGCCTTAGAGGGGCAATGTATATGTTCAAAAGATAAGCATCGCAGCCCCCAAAATGGGTATTTCTGTAAAGATCGAAGGTCTAGTTTATAAAGAAGCTATGGGGTCTGTAGGTATTCATCATGAGCTACAAGATAATACTATCACATTGTGACTACCATCAAGCTTGATTATTGTACTCTTATTTTTCCGGTTTTGTTGTTGTTTCACGGTATGAAATGGATTCAGTTCAAAAAAGTGGAGAAAAAAGAAGATGAAATGGATGCCACCTTAAAAAGTATTTGGCATGGCTTCAAATCCATAATTCCTTAGTGGACCAGATGAGTGGAGCGCACGCATTACGCCACTTTTCCCTTCGTCTACATTTCTTCTTCTTTCAAAACACCAAATCATGAGGAGAAATAATTAATTTCTGGATAACAAAAAGAAAATTTACATTTATGATCCAGATTAAACGAAATTGGCTGAACCTTCCCCAACTTTCAATCAGAGGAAACTAATCAGTTCCTTGCTCCCGTTTCCCTTGTGTCATTTTCTGTTCCATCCATTAATGAAGGGAATCACATACACTTGCATCGAATAAAATCGTAGCAGATGACATTTAAAGCTCAGACCAATGTGGCATTACTGTTTGTTGCTGGATGAAATCATGATGGGAGGGGGACGTTCCAAAAACACGTTCACAGACAAATTAAAATCTGTAATTTAAAAAAAAAAAAATAGAAACTAAATTTCACAAAAAAGGAGAAAAAACCAAATGTGATAATAACACTCGAAGTATGTGCAATGATATTAATTTGAATAGAAAAACTTGACAGAAAGGTATATTAGAGAATTAGATATTAATGATACAATTAAAAATATAAATATAGAAACACAATTAATATTGAGAACTTGTAAATTTATATTCGGACATATAAAGTCATTTATCTATCTTTTCCTAACTTGAGTGCTTATACTGATTTAAAAAAAAAAAAAAACAACAACAAAACCAAAAAAATTAATTAATTAATTAGATGAGTACTTTACATTTATGTCACTCATAAGTTAAAGTTTCTACAATTAAATACTAATTAATGAATAAAATAAACTCACACAATTAATTAGTTAGTTAGTTTTATAGGTTTTCTTTTTTCTTTTTATTTTTTTTCAATCTCTTAATGGAAAACCAAAAAATATTAAAAAATAACAAAATCATAGTTATGTCGGATACATAAACACACTTGTGTGCAAAAATAGCTGACATGCCAAATGATTTGTAATGGAAACTTATGGAAGCATTTATTAAATCTTATGGGTGCAAGTAATTAAATTTAAAAAACTAATACTAAAATAGAAAAATTCATAAAGTATTTTATTAAAATAATAAAAAATATTAAGTTGGGTTCATGCGAAGAAAATTAATCAAAATTTATAAATAAAATATTACATATACTTAAAATATCATTATCTCAAATCAATTAACTTAGATAACATGAATAGTTGATACATATATAAGAGAATACTATAAATTTATTTTTGAGGTTTTATCTAACAGTTTAAATTATTAAATTGATATAGTATTTAGATAATTTTTTAATATGATATTAGAGTTTTATTGATTAAATAATCATGACTTTAAATTTCATAATTTTTATTTTATTTGATAAAAATTAAATATAAAAATAATATAATATGGTGTTAACTTGTGTAAATTTCAAAGCACAAAAATCTTTCATTTAAAAATTATATAAAAAATTAATATAAATTATATTTTAAATTTTCATCAAATTAGTCAACCTAGAAGAGTTTTGGGGTTTTCTTTTTTTCATGATAGCAAAGCAAATCAAAAGAGGAGCTGGTTCTTCGATTTGAAGTTTGAGGACGTCCCCAGCTTGAGATAGGAAATCTTTTGGAAAATTTTCTAAGAAAAGGGGTCTTGTCTATAAAGAAAGCTCTCTCTAGCTATGGTGTGCATCATCAATGATATTCCTGCATGGAATCGATCTCTAATTGGTCTAGGAGACTCTTTCAACTCTTTAAAAGTGCAAGGTCTTATGAACAGGCTGCGTGATTGGGTCAGGTTTCCAAATTATTACTTCGAGACGTCGGCAGAGGAACTTATCTGGCTAAAAACTTTTCTGGCGTTCACTCCCTTCCACCTCAAGTCCCACGGTGTCTTATTTATAATAATACCATTGATTTAATAACATGGGGCTCTGCATGCGCAGGTTGTTTCTCACATGGGTATTAATTTTATTTTTTTAGAAGAAATTGATATATTAAAAGAGCTAACTATAAGATAGAAAAAAATAGGATACATGAAAGAAAAAAAAATTACAAAAACAAAAGGCAAATAAAAATAAAAAGAGAAAAAAAAACCAACAGATACATAACCAAAAACGAACATCAATATTGAAAGAGATGATACGCCATGCTTAAGCCTCGATTTGGTATTAGACCAATTTATAATATCTTCAAATCATATAATTAAAGCAATGCCAGTAAATATAAAGAATTTATCTATAAATTTGAATCAATTTGATAGATAATAAAGAATTAAAAAAAAATTGTCCTCGAAGGTTGCATTTTTATTATTAAAGATTATCTTATTTTTTATAAGCCATATATTTTAATTAACACAACAAAAAAACATAGAACAAGCTTTACACCTGAATTTTCCAAACACTAGGGCACTGATGGGTATTAAATATTGATTTGTTGCTTTGCTTTTTAACAACATGATACATCACAACGAGTTAATTACAGGGTTTAACCTAGATCAAGGACTGGTTGATTGGAGTTTTGCTGCTGCATTAATTACCTTTGAGATAAACGACAAGATTGACCGAAGACATATTTTTTCTTCTTTTATAAATACAATGAGCATGAAATCAAAAGAAAGGAGAGGGCACAAGGGCCTGTGCGAAGACAAGGAAAACATTAAACAAGGCCAAGACAAAATAAGAGACAGTAGCAACCTAAATTGGCCACAAATAGCAGCAGCAGCAGCATACAACAAAAGAAACCATAAAATATCTTTGAATTCTAAATATGCATCATTAATAATAATTGAAAAGAGTGAATTTCGAATCCCGATACAATTTTTACATAGCCCCCACAAAGGATTTTCTAGCAATTAAAATAATTTAAAATCAAATATAAGATCCATCATGTGTTTTTTTTTTGAGAAGTATATGGTTTCATTAAACGCCATAGCCTGGCGAGACAAAAAATTACAAAGCCTGCCGCATATCAATTTTGCAGGAAATGCCAATCAAAGCAAAGTCCAAACAAAGAGGACAAAACATCAGAAATAGACTAAGAAAGCAACAATATAATCAACACAAGAAAACCATTACTGCAAAACCAAGAGAAGCGTCCAAGAGTCTCCAATTTAATTTTCACGAGAATGTAAACCTCTGAAGAGATGCACATATAGTCTGTTAGACATAATCTGAGAGATGAATCATAACCAAGCAATGAAATCACTGGATCTGTGCACTCCTTGCTTAGCCATACAATCTGCCAGACTATTGCTCTCACGGTACACATGAGAAAAAGTAATTGAACCAAACAGACTAGTCAATTTCTGAACTGTGGAGAAGAGGTCTCTATGCATCCATGGCCTGTTGTGAGGATTATGCATCCAGCTGATTACATTGGCAGAATCAGATTCAATAATTATATGCTTATGATGAAGGAAACACTTTGAGGCTGAAAGCTCAATAGCTTTGACAACAGCTCTCAGCTCAGCTATGTTCGAGTCTAGAATCCCTACTTGAAGAGAAAAAATACCAAGGAGATGACCTTGGTGATTGCGCAGGGCACCACCTATACCTGAGAGACCAGGCTTTCCAAGAGAGGAGCCATCCACGTTCCACTTGAATCTACCAATGGGAGGAGCAGACCATATAACACCAGTTCTATAAATCTGAACATTGGACCAGCGGATCAGACCTGCTGACGATCTTAACAGATCTAGAGGGGAGTAAGGAAAGTCAGGATGAAGTGCTTTCAACCATAAGCACAGCCGAGTGATGATAAGGAAGAAGACTGAATCATAGTTCGGCGACTTTTGTCGAAATATCAGGTCATTTCGAAGAAGCCAAAGGGACCATACCACTGAGAAAAACAACATCAGCCATGCTTTTTTCTGAAATTTACCCTGAACCATGACAGTCCACTGAGAGAATAAGCATGACAAATTCTTAGGGCAGCACCATGATAATCCCCACCACTTGATGATTTTAGACCAGATGATCCAATGATTATGGCAATGTAGAAGTAAGTGATCAACCGACTCTTCCTCAACTTGACAAATAGGGCAGTTGGAGTGTGAGCTATCCAAAACACCTCTTCTAACCAGCACACCTCGGGTGTTGAGTCTGTTAATAATAGCCATCCAACAGAAGATCTCCACTTTAGGAGGGACTACACCTTTCCAGATTCCAGCAAAAGAGAAGCCATTGGTAGAATAGTGAGTTGGGCTTAGCAGCCCACATAGAGATTTAACTGAAAATCTTCCTGATTTGTTGTCCTTCCATATTAGTCTATCCTCTGATTCGCTGTCTAAATGCACCTTTGAGAGAACGATATATAATTGTTCTAACAAACCAATGTTTCGACCCCTCAAAGGCCTTGACCAGGAAAAGAGCCATATCCATTCAAAACCAAATGCTGGCATCTTTATCATTGGATAAACGGTAAAGAGTAGGGAAACGATTTGCAAGACAGTGATTGGCAACCCAAATATCATGCCAAAACGTTGTTCTCTTGCCATTACCAATAAGAACCATAGATTGATGGGACACAATCTCTTGCAATCTGTTATCTTTAATACAATGGTTAATCATACGCGTCCATGTGCTGCCAGTTCCTGAAAGAGGGGTTTGTGGCAGGAAACTGGAGCTGTTTGTGTTGTGTATGAATTTGATCACTTCCTTCCATAAGCTTGATTCCTCCGAACCCAACCTCCATTGCCATTTATACAGCAATGCTGTATTTTTATCCCTTAAAGACCCAATCCCAATACCCCCTATCCTTTTCGGGAGAGAAACTGTTGACCAGCTGACATTGCATAATTTCCTGCTTTCCTCTTTTCCAGACCATAGAAAAGATCTGAACTTTCTCTCAATTGTTGTTGCAACTGTTGCTGGCATGGGAAATAAAGATAGATAGTAGATGGGCAAGTTACTTAGAACAGATTTAAGTAGACACAATCTACCTCCAATAGATAGAAATCTGCCTTTCCATGCAGCCAACCTGCTGCTGATTTTGCTGATAATAGGCTTCCACATTGAAACTCTGTTCATATTTGCACCGATGGGAAGACCAAGATATGTGATTGGGAGTAGTTCCTGCTTGCACCTAAGAATCTGCGCTGAGTGGCGGCATACATGATCTTCAATACCCACGCCAATAATACTGCTTTTGTAGAAGTTAACTTTCAGCCCTGATATAAGTTCAAAGCATAAAAGGATATGCTTTATGTTCTGTAAACTGGATAGGGAAGCTGAACTGAATATAAGGGTATCATCCGCAAACTGCAAGTGAGATAATGCAGGACCAGAACTGCTGAAATTCAGACCTTCAATCAATTCCATATCACAACCACGCTGCAGCATACAACTCAACCCCTGGACGACAAGATTAAAGAGAAAAGGAGAGAGCGGATCTCCTTGGCGTAATCCTTTTTCCAAGCTGAATTCCTCTGTGGGAGAGCCATTAACAAGAACAGACATCTTTGCTGTAGAAATACATTGCATAATCCACCCTCTCCATCTGGATCCAAAGCCCATACTAGCCATAACTTCGTTAATGTATTCCCATATGACAGAATCAAATGCTTTTATGAAAGTCAAGTTTGAAAAGATAAGCTTTACCATGGTTTTCCTTGATGTAAGCAATAGCCTCATTTGCAATCAATACACTGTCAAGTATTTGCCTACCTTTGATGAAAGCAGTTTGATTGTCTGTAATAACTTCTGGCATAACATGTTTCAATCTGATTGCCAGCAACTTTGATATAATCTTATATAAGCTTCCCACCAAACTGATAGGTCTAAAGTCCGCCAACTTTGCAGCACAATTTATCTTAGGAATGAGTGTAACAAAGGAGTTGTTGATGCCTGAAGGGAGAAGGTTAGATTGATAAAAGTCTTCAACCATACGGGTGATGTCCCCGCCTATAGTACTCCAAGCTTTCTTAATAAAGGTAAAATTAATACCATCAGGACCTGGTGCCTTATTTCCTTCACAATCCCAAACCGCAGCTTTGATCTCCTCTGTAGAGAACGGGCATTCCAGAGCAACCGAGGATGAGGGCTTCAACTTTTGAAATTCCAGATGATAACATGAAGGTCGTGGTCTGTCATGATGGGAATATAAATTACGGAAGAAGTTGAAGACAGCTATCTTCATCTCGGCAGGCTTAGACAACATATTTCCATCAACTTCCAGTGATGAAATCAGGTTTCGTTTCTGTCTTATTGTTGCAGCTAAATGAAAAAAACGTGTGTTCTTGTCCCCAAGCTTGCACCACTGCACCCTTGACTTCTGATGCCAGATAGACTCTTGCATTATATACAGAGTTCGAAGTTTGGAGACAATGACATTGCTTCTAATTAATTCATCATCTGACAGGTCTCTGCATTCTTTGAGATTGTCAAGGGAGTCAGCTTCTGACTCCAGCTCCTTGATTTGGTTAGACATGTTGCCCACAACTTTTTTGTTCCAGTGCTTACATCTCTCCTTTAACATCTTGAAAGCTGAGACCATGTTCCCTCTACCAGTTGATGAGACTGAAATTGAGTTCCAGAAACTTTGTATCATCTTCCTGAAGTCAGCCATCAGCCACCAACAGTTCATAAACCGGAATGGTTTTGGTCCCCAATTCTTGTAGTCTAATAACAGCTGCAGGGGTCTATGATCAGAAGAGAACCTTGGGAGACCGAATAAAGTAGAGGCTGGAAGAAGCTGCAGCCAATCACCCGATACGAAAATTCTGTCAATTCGACTTGCTGCGTTACCTCTAGACCAAGTAAATCTTTTTCCATTTAAGGGGAGATCAAGAAGTTCGCAACTATCAATACACTGCTTGAATCTTGACATAGCAGCAGATACTTTTGAACCACCTTTACGATCCGAGGATGACAAAGTTTCATTGAAGTCACCAGCAAGACACCATGGAGTGCTAACACTATCTTTGAAAGTAATCAAGTAGTCCCATAATTCTTTCTTCAGGGTACCATCAATCGGAGCATAAATAAAGGATACCAAGCAATCCAAATTATAACGAGTAAAAGTGCCTTCTACATGTAAAATACGCCCATTCAGAGCAATTGAACATCTAGATACACAAAAAGAAGCTGGATTCCATATACATAAAATCCCCCCAGAAAGGCCTATAGAGGGGACTGCATACCAGTCTCTAGCACGCCGACCCCAGATAGAGCTAATAATACTGTCATGAATATTTTCTAATTTTGTTTCTAAAATACCCAGAACATCAATTGACAATTTCCTACCCAAATTCCTCACACATCTTTTTTTTACTCTGCTCCCTAAACCACAAACATTCCAAACAACAATACTACCCATAAAATGGATGTAAGAACCATACCATCAGACTGGATAAAATTGACTTACTCATTTTTCCTCAGTAGCCACTCCTCCTGCTCATTATCTATGAGTCCCTGTATTGTTTGTGTCATCAGGTGATTATCATCATGCACCTGAAGGATAGCTTTTCCAACTTCCCAGCAAGCATTAGCTTCCTCCCAAGAGCCGGATCGTAAAGAGTCAGCAACTTGGTTACCATGAGCTGCAGGGGATTGATAGTGTGAGGTATTGGCCTCATCATCACCCACATGTTCCTTCCCACAACAGATAATTGCGTTTCTGTTCTTAATGCCATTGTCCGACACTGAATACTCTATGATTACTGTCTCAGGTTGCTTTTGTCTGTGGTGTGCTAGTTTGTGTGATTTCCTTCTCGAAAGAGAACTTGTTTTGCGTTTAATCCTCTTGGCTCTGTGTTTCTGCGATTTCTTATTCTTTGATTCAAGAATGCAAAGATCAGATGGGTCAACAATTGGTTGTATGAAGTTTGTAAAAGATGGCCCAGTGTCTGTTGAAGTAGCTGTTGTTGTTGGGCCTATAAAGTGTTGTTTCTGTCTTTGCTTTCGGCCCGTTTTCTCATGCTCAGAGAAGCCTCCCACCTGATCCAATACTTGTACTTCAGAGAGACAGACAACAGGCTGCCCAACGACGATCCTATAATCAGCTGCAGCCACGTCATATCGAACCAGGGCTAAACATTTGTCAACTTCGTACACACTCTCCTTGGCTAAGGCTGCTTGTTTGCATGGCTCCGTGAGTTCTGGATATAAGTACATAGGTGGCATGACCTGTTCAGTGAGTGCTTTGTCAAACGAATTGTTGATGCCCAACGCAGCAATGTGATCAAATTCAAATTCTGCACTTTGTCCTGTAGTTCTGTGGGACAATGTTGCTCTCATCGAAGCATCACCGTGCTCGTCCTCATCATCATCAGAGAGCCCCGATGCTGTGTAATGTGAGACATCCATGGAATGCTTGATTGTTGTAAAAGATGGGATATGTGTGCCTTTAATTTCTATCAAGGACACCTCCACCTAGATGCCATCAAGGTTCAGCAACACTTGGTCCTGTAGAGGTTCCAGCTTACTGGTTCTGATAAAAACTCTTATACCCGATATGGATCCTTGGCTAACACAAGACGTGTCATAACCAACAATATTTCCCCAACTTTGTAGAAGAGCATCAATACAATTCCTATTCCAACCTTCCATCGGTAGCCCAAATATGGATATCCAAGCGAACCTGTCATAGGCGCATATCCTTGCTTCCCACTGCCTAAGGTTACTGAGAAGAGAGTACAGAAAAGAGCTTGCATTATTTTGTTCCTTACGCGCAGTTAACTGATCCTCAAAAGTCACAATCACCTGGCTAGCTCCTAGGAATCTGAAGCTCACAGCATTCTCCACTGATTTTAATACCATTTCCTCCATTGATGCTACATCAGCATTTGGCAGGATTGTCCCCACCAAGCTCCTACTAAGCCATTCCTTATCCTCAGCTGTAGAGTTGTAGTTTATTATTCTCCTCTCATCACTGACCACTGCAGGTTTTGTGGACGTTAATACCTCAATAAAAGATCTGTTATCTCTAAACAAAAGCTTAGGTGGATATAGTGGAGCAGGTTTGGGAAGGGTTTTTGTTGGTGTCAAGGTTTTTGTTGGTGTCAAGACAGGAGTAGAGGGGCTATGTTTAGCTGGATTTACTCTTAATTTGTAAGTGTCAAACCAAAGGCTACTGGCGTGATCACAGAGGTCATTAACAGACATGGAAGATAGAATGTCCACAAATCCAAAGCGTCGTCCTAGAGTAGTTTTTCGCTTGGAGATGAACAACTTAGAAACCCTTCCAAACTTAAGGAAAGCTTTTTTGAGATCATGATAATCAACCCAGGAAGGGAATCTTTCAAAAAACAGTTTGAGAGGTTGCAGGATAGGATGGGCAGTGTCAAGTGTTGACAGGCTAAGTCTTTTGGTGTTAGGTGCAGAGGGTATGACAGGGGTAGAAGAAGGTTTACGTGTAAAGGTAGCAGGGTGATTTGGATTTTGAGAAAACGGAAATGTTACAGTAGATGATTGCGGCATGATGTGAACATGTTGGTCTGGTTTTTCTGCGGTGGTAAGGGGAGAGGGGTGGATGGTGGTAAGTTTGGTGGGCAGTGGAGGGTAGTGGCTTGGGAGCATTTTGTTTATAATTCTCTCCTCACTTTTCTTCAAATCTGCCGAAGATAAGACATGTGGATGGCATGATCAACAACTTCCATCTTCCTCCTTCATTTCTACACTGGCTGAGTCGTCCACCACTGCCATGGATGGGAGATCGGCGTGCACCTTTCAAGTCACCCTCTTCTTCCCTTCGGCCACCCTCCTTAGTTCAGATGGGGATCGTGGCCAAAAGTCAGAGGAAGGGGGGGTCGACTGCCTGGATCTCCTAGATTTCACAACTGCAAAATTTTCTTGAACAAATACCCTTCTTCTTCTCCTTTACAAGTGACTGGCGGCTCTGTTGGTTCGAAGATGGAGGTGACGGTGGCTGAGAGGCTGGTTTGGTGGAGCCCGCAGATGAGATCGGGGGAAGAGAGGTGAAGCTCAGATCTGTAGGGAGAAGAAAACAGAGCAGATCGGGGGAAGAAACAGAGCAGATCGGGGGAGCCCGATCTAATTCCACGGTGATGCTCCGTGGTTTCTTGAGGTTTCTTGTGGTTTCTTGAGGTTTCTTGAGGTTAAGAAACAGAGCAGATCTTGAGGTTTCTTGGTTTCTTGAGGTTAAGAAACAGCACGCGAAGAATGTTGGAGAGGCCTTACTTAAGTTAACTACTGAATTCTCTCAGCGGTACAATACTTGATCAGATTCATGGGCACTGGCTTACGAAAACAACTCTTTAGCTCAAATAAATGAGTTAGGGAACATTGAATTCAACATAGTGGATGATCTCTCCTCACAGAGTAACTTATCAGTCCAGACCTTCTATGGGCATGGCCAGATAAGGACCACTTTAAGATCCATCATGTGTATAGATATGGGTTAAGTTAATCTTTTGTTGTGAAACATCTAGCTAGTTACATATTTAAACGAGTCTACTAGACCAAGTCTATGAAGTTTCTCTAGTTTCCAATGCGCGTAGCAAATTATGTACGTGTATGTTTTTTATTCATTTATAATAATCAAGATTTTATATAAATTATTGCATATATACAGATAAAAAGAAAAGAAAGAAAAACTCTATACCAAATTGAAAAAAATAAAATAATAAATTTTAAAAATCTAGTTTATCCATTGTAAGATCCCTTCATGGTTTTATATAAATTCAGGTCATGTATAAAGAAAATTCATGTTTTTAGATCTTAATTAAAGAATCAATATTTAAAGTATAAGGTGAAAAACATTATTTCATTCTTAATCTTTAATCTAAAACACCATGTGGAATCCTTCAAAGAATTCCACGGGACAATGATAAGATTGGCCCCATATGTGCAAGTACATTACAAAATATTTTATAGAGAAAACTCATTTCAACTTGAGATTTCATGTTTATTTTTATTTTATTTTTAATTTTTTGATGATGAATTTAATATCATTGATCAAAGCAAAAGGACCTGGAGCCAATCCCTGCTACAAAGCTTGAAACAAAAATGGATTTATACTAATTCCCAATTGTAAAAAACAGCAAACAGATTAGGGTTGCTGATTTACAAATATCAGAATACTGCAGCTTGTTTTTAACAGTAAAAAGAATGCTATGCAGAATGCTGCGAAGAGTTGATTCCCTTGCGGAATGCCATCTAGAGGGCTCCCCTGATCATGGAGTTATATTTTAAACTTCAATCTCTACATTAGATCTTTTAAATTATATGATATTATGAAAGGTATAATATTCCATCCCATATGTATAATTATGATCCAATTTATACACACATTAACTTATTTTCAACTGTTTTAATTATGTTTTGTTGACCAAATATATACGATGCTCTGAAATTTTTCTTGGTTATTGTCTCAATACCATGAACTGCTGCATGCGGGGTTAATTTGCAGCTCATGCCTTCTTTCTGATTAAAATCTATCAAATTCTTCCAGCCCACCCATGTCATTGTCATCCAATGCAAGGCTTTTTCGCAGATGAGCCTCTGCCTAATTGATGTCTTCATCTTTGACCTGCCTGGTTGGTGTATAGCAGATAGTTAGATTGTATCTTAACTACGTAAATGTATATTCAATCTGATAAAAAAAAGCTGATTAAGAGGCAGCGGATATCAAATATAATCCACATTGGAAGAAACAAACGAGAAAAATAATAATAATAATAGGGCATCGGATTAACCGGTAATATTGCGGGATCATAGTTTGGCTGTGTGCGTGTGATTTCTGACAAGCTAATAACGATTTGAGAGGATGGAATCTTCCTTTTAAGTTTACTTTTGCCAAACTTCAACCTAGCTAGGAGCTACAAACAGTTGTTTAATTTCTAATTGATTATGAGATAAAGAAACTTTTGCTGACAGCTGATGTTGCTGCCTCCTTTTTTATGCTAACCTTCACAAGAAAATAAAATATAACTGCGTTAATAAGAAGAAACAGATAAGAGAAGATGTTACAGGATGGTGGTGTCATTTGTTTCTTGCTCAATATATATTCCTCCATAAATTCAATTTTTACTTTTCATTCTAACAGATGGTATGTTAATACTCATGAAAAACATATTCATGTACTAATAATTTATGATAACTTGGAAACTTTACCTTCAGAAACCTTTTTTTCTACTAGCTAGAGTCGTTGCTAAAGTAAACCTTTATTCTTTATCTCTTTATTTTTTTCGTTTTCTGGAAAAAGTTCAAAAGCAAACTTTATACCGCTGCTTTCAACTTTGATACATATATTTATGTCTTCTGTTTTCTGAATCATGCACAGATCAGATATGAGACGAGCCTGCTACAAGATCAGAAATGAGAGGAAGACAACAGACCAACCATGTCCATCCATTTTCACTCGATCGATATCTCCCCAACAAGGGTGCGTGTGTGAGTGAGTGAGAGAGAGAGAGAGAGAGAGAGAGTTGATGGTCCATTAAAGTTAATAAAAATAAGTAATATGTACAAGTCCAAGGGGTTCCCAAGTGGCTGAACAAGAACCAGCACCCCTACTTCTCTGGACACCTCACCATGCAGCCTGATCGATACTCAGCGCCACAAATGCACCATTAACATGCAATTTCTCGCGGCATAGGAACATATGGATACAAGATGAAGGCGGCGCGTGTGCATGTTTCTTGACTCTCTCTCTCTCTCTCTCTCTCTCCGTATATAGCACTGTACTCATCATGATCCCATCACGATATGAAATGTGACGCACGTGACGATAGGTAAGTGGGTCCTAGCCAAGCTAGGTATTGGTGGAATATTTGGCAGAAAGTATATATATAATGTATGATCAGAAGGAAAGGCTGTCGGTGGAGATGAGAGATTGCAGTGTTATTATTAGTGGTAGGGAAGGAGTACTGATCAGATGCAGCTGGCAATGCTGTGGTTCCTGCTATCGACATGGTTTTGGGTCCTAATTGGATGGTATATAGGCATACATACCCATCAAGTTCATCTCCATCCTTACACACATATATATACATGCTAGAATTAATTTATTGTTTCTCGTCACCCATTGTCACTACCCAACTCCTGTATGCATGCATGTATATATGCATGCATGCATGTTTGTTTTTTATTACAAGTATCGTCCTCCAACCATCTTGTAAGTCGATTGACAATAAATCTTATTCTTTTATAATTTTAAGATATGTTCTCTCTATATATTTATCTAGTACTGTATTATGATAAATTTAATAGATTTTTTTTATACTGACCCTATATATGATTTAAATCTAAAAAAATAAAACATATCTTGTTTAACAACTACATCAACGTTTATAAACATATATTATTAATTATATAAAAACCAAAAAGAAATCATATATAGTATTTATATATATGTTATTTATCACCTACATGCAACCTTCAAACTCTCTTAATAAAATTTGATATCATTCATAAGAAAAGGCTGCATATAGTATTTAATTATACGAGCATAATTAAAGTTAAAAAAAATAACAAATTCAAGTGAAATTTATGAAGAAAAGCCAATAGACAATGGAATAGAATAAGTTCTTGGAATAAAGGGTTATTGTGCTGGCATAGGCGTGCATTAGATGGAGCTCCCTCCAGCAGCAGAAATCGAATTTTCAGGCAAAAAGTGTAGAATATTTCTTTAAAAATGTTTTTTTATTTGAAAATACTATAAAATAATTTTTTTAAAAATATTTTTAAAGTTTTAATACTACTCGTTAGGAGTTAGCACACTCAAGAATTCATCGCTTTCTTGGCTAGTAAATAAAATGCGATTAAACTAGGCTAATGGAGAGGTATTAATCATATCACTAATCAGCATTGCATTCATCGAACTTGAGGAAACTTTTTCTGTGCATATATGTACCACGAAGAGTAAATTCTCAGGACCACATAAAAAAGGGAGAAAAGAGAAACATATACATATAAAAGATCGATGAGAAGAAAAAATTATCAAAATATAATATTAAGATTAAGATTTTATTTAATATTGTGATTCAACTATATTTTTTAAAAAATATATATTTTTTTAGTTTTTAATTTATTTTTTTTTTTGTACATATATATATATATATATATATTCAAGGTTTAATTATTATTATTTTATTTATTTATCGCTTGAACTTATTCTCTCCATCCCTCTCTGTGCATTAACAACTAAACCAAAGCTTGCTGTCATGCAATTAACTTCTTTTTTTTTAATCTGTTTAGACAATACTAACAAATGTAAATTAATGGAAGTTGATGTTTGTCCTAAGACCGATTATGAGGTTTATTAGGATTTTGACACTAATTTAATTAATTAATCAATTAATTTTTTTCTATGGGCTATAGAATGTATTGAAACAGGTAACATATAAGAGAGCAAGAATAAATCCGTAGAAATCAAGAATCTGCAAAAGATAAAAAACCAGCAGACTTTTAACCAAGAAACATAAAAATGCTGAAAAGAGGCTAAATCAAAACCATGTTATTGTTACTTCAATGCATAAAAACTCTACTATGGTTTATTTTTTTATTTTTTTTTGAAAAGAAGTCGATATATTGAAAGGGCTAACCAGAAAATAGCAAAAAACAAGATATACAAGAAAAAAAAGCAGAAAAAAAAAAGAAAAGAAAAGAGATCAATCACAAAAACAAAAAGTAAACAAAAAAAAAAAAAGCCAATAGATACATAATTAAAAAAAAAAATATCATGATTGAAGGAGCCGATACACCATCCTTGAAGTCTTGATTTGATGTTAGACCAATCCATAATACCTTCAGGCCCCAAAATTAAAGTAGTGCCAGTAGATATAAAGAACTCTTCTGCAGACTTGAGCCAATTTGAGAGGTGATAAATAATTAAAAAGAAATTATTTTTAAAAATCACAGTTCCATAATTAAAGATTACATTGTTTTTCATAAGTCATATACTTCAGCTAACACAACAAAAAAACATACATCAAGCCTTATACTGGAATTTTCCAAACACTAGGTTGTTGCACGGATATAACTCCCCTATGATATTGTCATTAGCTTCTATAAAAACAAAATTCCTTCCCTTGTTTCCTCCTTAGTTCCATAAACATCCAACTTTAGAAGACAACCATCTACACCATCTGCATCATCAACAATGACTTCATAATTGCCGTTGCATCTCACTAAGCATCCATAATGGAAGATCTCCATTGAACCTAACTTTTATGGCATATACATAATTCAAATGTCTAAAAGCTTGGGTTAAACATGAAGTAACAGATCCAGACAAAATCATGAAATCAACTGCTCAATTTCAAATCCAACTAAAATAGGAAGTGAAGAAAAAGTTAGAATGACAAAGTTGACAAAGTTTAGGCCAAGGCTGCTGGTGAGCAGCCTGACCAAAACTAGTCACAACATGAGGAGATGGTGATGAGGAGTGTCTCGTGGCTTGAGAAGATGGAGCATGGAATGGGGCACTCAAAAACATATTCTGCTAGATGGAGAAGAGAGATCCAGGCCTTCCCATTTCCATCTCCTGACATTGCCATCTCCAGGACATATTGCACCGCAGTAGCCATAAACAATTCCTTGGAAGAAGCAAACTGGAAGAGCAGCCATGTCAGTTTCAAATCCAAGCCTGAAACTCGCATGCTCTATTCACCCCTTATTTGGCAAGACTGCAACCATAGTTTACCTCTCTTTTAATTTGTTAATTTGAAGTGGGTCATACAATTAACTCAATGGAAGCTCATGATACTTAAAGGTAAGTTGGTCTTTAATAATGTGTAAGCCTCTGATCCTGATGAGTCAAAGGAAAGCTGTACATGTCACCATCTGAAACCAAAGCTGTCAGAAATAATTGTATAAAGTGGGATCTATACATGCTGAAAGAAATATTTATTTCGAAAGAACATATTCGGGTACATTTATTTCGGAATAACGAACAAACAATAATGATTTAATGGAAGGCACCGGTACTCACAGAAGGGCTCGATAAACTGCTTTCGAGTTGCATGAACTTTTATTCAGATGTTGACTCCATTATATATATATATAGTTTTAATCTAATGCAAATTTACATGGGTTTTAATCTGTTTATGATTTACTTAAGTTTTAGGAGTAGCTTGCTACATACAATTCTGAAATTAAATTATTACTTCGACTGATTTTAGCAGGTAAATAGTGGAGGATAAACAGTTGTTGTAAAGTTTAAGTAATATAAAATTATGTTGAATAAGGCCACCATCTAAAAAATATCCCTTCAAGACAGACTATATGTGTAACCTATTTACGTTAGATCTGTAAATGACTAATCAGAACCATATTTACGTTGGTGATTGGATGAACTACTGAAGCTACATTGGAGATCTTGCATTTTGGTAGCATGAAATAGGCTATGGAATTTTGTAATCATATTGCTGAAGCTTTGTGAGATGCAGAATGCTTATTAAATGTTGTCGAATTAAGCTATTCCATCAGAAGAACTCTTAAAAAGCTGCTAGCTGTTGGTATTCTGCAAAGGAAATGGCCTAGGCTGGTGATCTGCGTGTTCTAAGATAATTTTCTGGGCTGGTTGTTTGTCTGGGCTCTTATTTTCTGCTGCTGTATCTGTTCTTTTGGGGACCCTTGGGGTTGCTCGCCATTTATTGGCTAAACTTGTTACGCTTATATATATATATATATATATATATATATATATATATATATATATATATATATATTAAATTCACTCAAGGTGTGCAATAATAACCTTTCTAATAGTTAAATTTATATTAATATATTATAAGCATCATGAGAGTGAAAATACGATCAGGGCGTCTAATCAAATAACTACTAGAATATAAAAAACTATTATTTTAGGCCTTTAATTAAATGCACGACGATGAAGATGTGTAAATTTGACTTATAAGCTTCTATTATGACTTAATATAAGGAACTACATATGAGGTTTAATTTATGAAATTGTTTAATATCATTGTCAATTCTAGATTCTAAGTGGTGTATGAATAGGATTGGATTTCGTCAATTTAAGTATGTAAGTTAAGCAATATATAGTTTTGTGGTTTTTGATTTCTCTTATAGATTTTGTCATCTTTTTTTATTTTTATTATTTGTAATATGGTACCATTGTTTTTTTTTTTTTTTTTTTTATCAAGCTGGTTTTTTTTCACTTGCTTTATTGTTATGGTTTTTTGCCACGACAAACGTTGTCACACTTCTCATCGTACAACTAGGTTTTTATCCTTGGACCTACTACCTCATATAAATGGGTAGATTCTTTCTTTTTATTTTTTATATAATAATCGAAATGCATTATTAAAACAACGTTATTAAGTAGATAATAACTGAGAAAAGCTTACAATAGAAAAAAAAAATGAAAGAAAAACTAAAGCTAAACATGCTTATTAGAAAACAACAAAACACTATTAGAACATCTAATCAAGTCATTGCTTGTATAAATAAATTAGGAGCACTCTCACGTTAATAAAAATAAAATAAAATTAGGTGTACTCCCCTTAATTCATTGAGTAAGATGGTGGAAAGTAAGATCATAATTGTAAGATCAATCTATAGCTTGCGTCTTAAATAAGAATTTGTTTTGGGCTATTCAGATACTCTAAAAATTCCCAACACACAACATAAAAATAGCCCTTTTCTAAAACTTTCCACCGATCACCATACCATACCATTCTCATAAAGAAGTGTCAGCTGAACTCAGTATATAACCCTGGTAACTATATCCCATGAAACGGGTCCAAAACCTCCAGGTTTCACAACAATGAAGGAACAAAACGAGGAATTGATTCAATTTCAGGTACACAAAATGGACAAAGTTCATCACTGTGGCGAGTAATGTGTTTATATGCAAGGAACCCTCTTGTGCTGAGACCACCTTGAAGAGCATTAATCAATGGAAGACATCCATTTTAAGAGGCATCCAACCCTTCCAAAGCAGATTTGAAAAAGAATCAGCCCTTAAATTACAAATCTCATCGATTAGATGAGTGGCTGACTTAACCGTAGGAGCACCATTCTTCTCCACTCTTTCTGGGTAGGGCTTTTCTTTGAAAGAAAGGGCTTGCATATTTCCCAACCAAGACTGTTGTTTTTTTGAGCACATCAGCTGTTTGACCATGTTCATGGCTCTCATTGTAAGCTTCTTGTGGTTTATGTTTCACTATGTCATGGTCATAGCCCGTATGATTTGACATATATATCATGGGTTGTTTCAACATACATCATACTAGTTTTGCCGTCTTCTAGTATGGCCTGGCATGCTTTCGATCTTTGATTTATTTTTATTTTTTTATCACGACCAAATTCAGTTTTTGCTAGTTTGTGAGCTCGGGCTGTCCTCCATACGCTATCTTGAGTTTGAGGGGAAATTTTGATAAATGTGATAGTGTTAACTTTACTTTATGGGAATGTGTAGGCTTCAGTTAGACACTTGATACGATGTTTAATTTGTCGGATTTTTTGATATCACTGTCTTTTCTAGAGAGCAAGTGTTGTGTACAGATAAGATTGTGTTTGTAATTTCTCTTATAATTTTTTTTATCCTGTTTTATTTTTTATTATTTTAATATTATAATTTGCATTTAACTTTTGATGTGTTTTATTTATAAAATTCTTTATAGCACAATAAAAAAAGTTATATAGATAGAAATTATTTTCAATTTATGAAAAGAGTTTAACTTGTCATGAATTTATTAGTGAATAGAGCTTATTTTTTTCTTTTAGTGGGTGGTGTTTGATACGAGATTAATAAAATGAGAATGAATATGACTGTAGGAATAATTATAATTTTTAAGGATTAAAAAAAAAATGCATATAGGGTAATAAAAGCACCACTTTGGAAGGTCAACTTTGCCAGCGACTGGTAAAAAAATATCAAACAAGCTTAAAATTTAATGCCTTTTGGCCCCCTCAACATGCTTTTAGTAGTAAATGTTAAATTTAGTGATGGGTAGAAACTTTTGGTTTTCAAGAATGTTTTATTTATTAATGTAAATATGTTGTATATATTCATTATCAAGATATTTTAAAATGTAAAAAATCATCTAATTTATCATATCAATTTAATTATAGAGTTGATGAAAAATTGATGTCCTAGATCCAAGCTCAACAATGATATTTTAAAAATAAAAAGCATTGCATGAACTTTCATGTTTTTTTTAAAAAAAAAACCCATTTGAAAAATATAATTAAAATTACTTTTCAAAATATTGTTTTACTTAAAAATATATTAAAATAATTTTTTTAAAAAAAATTAATTTTGATATCAAAACATCAAAATGAATCAAAAACACTAAAAAATATATTAATTTAAAATAAAAAAAAATAAAAAAATAATTTTTTTTCAAAAATATTTTTAAAATAAAAAACAAATATACCTTTAAAATATGTAAAATAACCCTTTTTTTCAGTGTGAAATATTTTTAATAGCATTGCTAAAGCTCGGTCATGTCGTTGCTGTATTCATTCAAACATGCTCCTGCTTGGGAACCGGGGTTCACCAGACAATCAATCATGACTATATATTGTCTTAGACAAGGCATCAACCTTTCAAAGGATGCTCTGGCTGGTATTAGAACAAATAAATAAATCCTATGAGAACAGATTAAAAAAGGTGCACTACTCAATCCTTCTCAATAATTCTTTGATAGAAACCAAATACCAGTCTATTAGGTTAATCAGAAAGATCTGTCTCCATGATCTGTCTCCGGCTAACCCAAATCTTCCTAACACATTGTCTTTTTCCTTCATGTTCCAAAAGATTACAAGTCTCCTTTTGATTTTCTTACCTTATAAATTACAACACGGCAGTACAGCCAACAATGGCTGAGTTGATGAACACCCGGCAATCTCCAGCTAGAGGTGTTCTATTATTATACTAGCTAATTCCCTGCTCTCTATTTCCATTCCCACTTCCGGATCAAGACTGGAGCCAAAGCCATCACCGAAGCAGAAGGAAGCCCTTTTGAAATGTCAGGCTTTTCTGGAACCTTGCAGGTTAATCACACCAAAACACAACTGAAATGAAAAGGTACATACATAAACAGTTACTTGTGGATCTCAAGGCATTTGTAGGTATTTACACGCCACCATTACACTTCCGCAATTCAGTTGCAGAGATTAGAACTCAACAGGACCTTGAGTGAATGGAATCTTGGTTCCAAAATCAATATCAATTTCAGTAGTTGCTATCTGATCCTCATAAAGCTTTTGACTTATTCTGATTTTGTAGAAGCTAGCAAGAGAAAGCAAGACTTCACCTGCTGAAATGAAACATGAAACTCAGGAAAAAAGCCATGCAACGACTTCTGAAAGAAGCTATCTACGTGTCCTTTCAGTTAAGAAGTGAAAATTAATCAAACAGAAATTGATATAGGTTTCAAAAAGCTACCGGCATTGGAATTTAGGACAATCGTGACATTGGAGGTCGTCCACGGCCTTTCACAGCAGGAAGCTTCCTCTGTCGTTTGGGCCCATCCAATTTAAGTGAGCGAGATCCGTTTACAAAAGGAACTTCCTTTTCAAATTTTAGGTCTTCACCTGCAATCATATACATATTTCCAGCTTCCGGTACGGTAAAATCAGCAGGGTTTCTGTTCACGCTGCAAACTTCAGTCTCAGAACTGCTTTTATGGGCGTGAACAGTTCTATTGTTAGCAGGGGACTCCAACTTGTGTTTGTTTGGCTTTTCCAATGCACGGAATGGCAATGGAAACATTGAAGAATCTGAAGCACCAAAAAACATTGTCTGCATGTTATGAGCGGGAATCGATCCACAGTTGGTGCCAAAACCACCATATGCTGATTTTTGTGATCTATTTACTTTATTCCGTGTGCGTGAATCATAGCCTTTTCTCTTCTCTTTATCTTGAATAACTGGAATGGGAAAATCAGTGGCCTTCCTAATACCTTTATCATGTAGAATTGACGAAGAAGATGCACCAGCTGTTGTTTGAATGACAGGAATATGATCACGGAAATTCTCTGCAAGTTGATTTTTACCATGATGATTAGGAGGTGAGTGCTTCACAGTATTAACAGCTTTAAATGCCCTGGTGTCCAGCCTAGAAAACTCCTTAGGTTCAGGATTGTGTGTAATGGAAGGTCTCTTGAGGAACTTTGAGTTTACATCCATATTGATGGGTGCACTGGACTGTACTCCTGCATCCATGAGGCTGAGCAAGTGCATAGCTGGTATGGTTTCATTAGAATACAGATCTAATGACCCTATTGGCTTCTGATTAAGCTCAATCCCATTATGTTTTCCAGCAAAGGGGCGTTCTGAACCTGCCCTGATGAGAGTTTCTGAACCAAAATTCCTGTTTTGCTTTCCCAGGTTGGCAGCATTCTTATTCAAAAACTTCAGCTCACGATCCCCATTCATATTTTCCTTGAGGATACTTCCAGAAGAATGAGGAAACACATTTACATTGGTAGATTGAGTTACGCACTTTGGAGGAATGCTATAAACAAAAGGCATGTGATTCGACATCATTGATGACCAAAGGTGATTTGCTTCCTTACTTTGCTGTGGAATGCTCTGGCATGTGTTACATGGTCCTGGGGTGTGGAAATTGGCATAACAAGATCTATTCCCCACCACATCCCCTATCTGTTTGCAATTTTGAGAAATGTTTTGGACGTTAGAAATGCAAGCAGAATGTTGAACTCTGCTGGATGGCTTCTCTTGATGTTGAAGAAATGGTCCAAACCCCACAGGGGAACCAGTTTTTTCCAGTCGCCTCGTATTGAATGAGTTCCGATCAGCTTGAGAAAAGAAATCAACTGCCTTCTGTTTGGTTGATTCTTCTATTTCACCAATCTTTATTATGCCATTTCTTCTGACTGGAGGGTTCTGTTTTTGAGTAGTTTCCTGATGAAATAAGCTTAACCCTCCAAGCCCATATACTTGACTGAAATTCATCATCTGACTCCTCCTTGAGCTACTAGTTGTTTCTAACTGGCGTTTCTCATATTCACCATCAGGAAGACACCTCTCATACTGATTCTTTGCCATGAGTTCAACAATTTCCATTGGAATGTCATCTAACGATCCCTGTTCAGACACCTTATCAGCTCTTTGGTTGATATCTTTCCTTGGAAATGCTGAATGTTCCTGCATTCCAATGGTTTTTCTCTTTTGTTGCTTTTTGTATTACAAAAGTCCTGGAACAAAAAGAAACATAATTGAGTCTCCAGACAAGCCATACTATGAAGCATGTGAGCCTGCAGCCTATCCAAACATGTACAAAAAATATGGCCACTATATAAGCTAAACTACCCGGTTCCCATAAATATGAAACACCCATAATCACATAAGTCATTTTAAAAAACCAGAAATGAGAATGCTATGACAAAACATTCAGGTAATAAAAGATTGGAAAGTATGAGTGTTTATTTTAAAGGTTGGAAAGTTTCAATTTCAAATCAATTAACTGCAAAATATGATTAGCCAGCCATGATCCCTTAGAAGTCAGGTTTTGGAAGGGACTTTGGTTCCTGGCAGAATTTTGAACCAGTCCCTATCCTTCAACCATTAGTACAATGTGGCAGCTCTCCAGCCTCATCCCTGCAACCTAGTAATTGCATGAATTTTCCCATTGCATTAAGCAATGTTCCCAAATCGATCAGTTATCTAAAAACCTCTCCTTCTATGCTGTGATATTCCAACAATACCAGCGTGAACAGAGAGGCCATACCTTTTTCTGCATGAGAGAACAACCCCCAATTTCAACCTGAAAGTTGTATTTCTGCTTCTCACTGAGGAAGGGAATTTTAAAAGATGGTCTCTTGGTACTGGGATTGCTATGCATTCCTTTCTCAAAAGGTGCATCTTGGGCAATTTTAGAAGTGAAATTGAAATTTCCCACATGCTCAATTTCTGCAGCTTTCCTCATTGCCTGATTTTTGGAACTTCCCTCTTGCCAAGTAAATAAAGAACTTTGCCTATTTTCTACCAGTGGAATATGTTTCCCATCATAGCTTTGTGCTGTCTTGTAGCTGTTAAGAGAAAGATCCAGCCCCTTTTCGAGATATGTGTCCTCTGCTGAATGAAATGGAACAGGTACAAGTCCAGTATGTATTGTCCCCACATCTTTCCTGATCACTGGACCTTCTCTGAGAATGCCATGATTCCAAGGAGTTGGGGAAACCTTATAATCCTCAAAAAGAGGCATCTTTCCTTTCTTCTTGTAATCATTAACATTTTTCTCCATTTGTGAAGAATGCAATGGGAAAAAGTCCATCTCTCTGCCTGTAAATGCATTGGGTGCTGATTTGGTCAAAACATCATCAACAGCAGTGGCCTTTTCTGGTGAAATTTTCTCACCAATTTCAATTGGCGCCTTTTCTGGTGACAGCTCTGCGAACAAACATTCATCAAAACTCAGTGCCTTTTTGTTTTTCTTCTTGCTTACAACAAGACTTCTGTCAACTTTGTTTTTGGCCCACTGACTCTTCATGCCAGTTTGTAAACCCATTCTTCCGAATGCATCTTCTTCTGATTCAGAACCCCCACTGAGTTCAGCTGTTTCCCCATCTCTCTTTGAGTTCCTAACTTCTTTACACACTTTACTGGTAGATCTCATCTCTGGAGATCTTGAATCTTCATCCTGAGGCAACTTTCTTTTCCTATTCTGACCCAAGCCCCTTCTAGCTTTGCCTTGGATAGCCACCTCCCCTTGGAGAACAGGAACCTTGTCAACTCCAGCAGATGCATC
Organism: Populus alba; assembly: GCF_005239225.2. Taxonomy (NCBI): domain Eukaryota; kingdom Viridiplantae; phylum Streptophyta; class Magnoliopsida; order Malpighiales; family Salicaceae; genus Populus; species Populus alba. The sequence continues at coordinate 21,831,870 of NC_133289.1, forward strand.
AGGAAAGGCATGGGGCAGAGAATATTGACTGTGGTTATCAGTGTCTCCATCCCCATTTTCACACAACAATTCAGTCAACAAGCGCACCTTTCGAGTTTTCCTACGATGCAAACCACTTGAATTTTCATGGTGATCATCCTGAGAATTATTACCAACCATGATATCAGTGCTTTCAGATGAAGGATCATCATACTCGTCTAATTCCAGGGAAGGGCGGCTCACAGGATCCTTGTCAGCAGTGAGTGCCCCATCATCAATGTTACCTGCTTCTCCAGATGCCCCACGAGTTATTATCTCTTTGTACTGATCATCTATGGAAGTTTCTTTTCCTGCTTCACAAATTTCAGTAGCATTATTTACCATGCAATTAAGGTTTCTAGCAAACTCAGCAGCAACAACTTCATGATGACCACAGCCTGGCTCACATAGGTTGATACATTTTGACTTGAAAGCTGCTGTTGCAGAAATCAGAAGCACTATTATTAGAGAGAAGGTACAAGCAATGCAATGTTTTGATTTGGGTACTGGGAAGTTAAGCTGTTTTCTTGCTTCTATTGTATGTCAAAGTACATAGCACTTTACCTATTTTATCTGTAAGATCTGTCTTCTGAATTGGGCTTGAAACAACTTCAGTTGCTACACATGCCAGTCTATGATTTTCCTGCTTCAAATTATCTTCTGAACCCACACTTTTCCCTTGAGAAAAAAGCAAAACAGGAAAAAAAATATTCTGATTTCATACAGTAAATTTATATGATACTGCAACAAAGCTTGGATTTCAGCATATATGTAAATACCTATGTTGGAAACATTTTCATCTTTAGTCTTCCTTTCATTATCAATGGACAGAGAATGATGAGATTTACTGGCATTGGTCAAACTGGCAAAAGCATCAGCCTGTCTTCCCTCGGGAATTTCTTGATTTGCAGCTCCCTGAACATCAGATGGTAGCATTGCATCATCACCAAGGATTGGTGCATGGGAACAAACTTTAGTGGATTTGAATCCAGTACTGCATGATTTTAGAGCAGTACTTCCGTAACAGTTCGCAGTGCCTTTGGCATCAACTTCCCACACACAGTTCTGACAACGCCAAAATCGGAATTTTGGAACGTGTAAAGGAGGAAGAAGGCATCCTTGCTCCTCATAGTTATTACTGTCACCATCTGACGCAAACGGCCAACAGATCTTCCAGTCTCGTTTACGAATTTCAGATACATATCCACTGCATTCAGAATATAAGAAATTTTTTGATCATTTTCAGTAGCTCAGAATTTGCAGCAACAAGAGATATGCACATGGAAAATTACTGTGTGCAGAAAAATTCCTAATATCTTATGCTGCGCTATATATTTCCTCCATTTTTCAATTGCATGCTTTCAGAAATCAATACTTGAGACTAGCAAGTAACAATTTCTCTTCCAAGTTTGTTGACAGTTCCCTATGGATTGTTCCAGATTTGTTTTGAATACCATTGGTGCTAGCTAAATATTATGGCCAACTAAAAGGTATCCAACAAATTCCTCATTTACATCTCATCAATAGTACTAAAGGCTATTGTTTAGTTCTCATCAGTAGTATATTCAATGATGAACAAACAACAAATATAAAGGTTAAATCCCGAGACAGTATATACTATGAAAAACAAAAAGAAAACATTAAAAAAAAAAAAAAACTCACAAAGAAGCTAAATATGCATGGTGTTAACAACTCAAAAATCAGACAAGCATTCCCATGGACCACATGCTGAAAAATGCTAGTGTTTAACCAAAACATGTAACATGAGAAACTAAATTTTAACCCTACCAAATGATTGGGATCAAGGCTTACCGCATAGAAAAATGTGAGCATTTTTCTGCTTCAACTTTCTCATCAACATTGTCCAGGTCAATTGTTATGGAATCAATCCTAATGGATGATTCCACCTTGGAGACAAGTTTTGAATGGCTACCAGGATGATTCTTCTCCAGTAACATAGTCCTTTCCATGGTACAAGGAAGCTGATAGCACAATTGCCAAACGACAAATTTCCTATGCATACACAATACAAATCTTAAGTCATAATGTATATTATCATATGCTAATGATTAAGACACTCGATTGTTATAAAAAAAAAACCATATGCTAAACTTACAAAATTATTCAGTTTAAAACAACATGGATGACAGGCAAACCAAAACAAGCCATTACAGTTCCAAAGTAGATCAGAAGATCTTAAGAGATGGTCCAAACATACACCTTAGGGTTTGTTCATAATTATTAGCAAAAGTAAACTAAAAACAAAGATTCCTTCAAGCTTTCGTTCTAAATCAAGTAACACATCAAAATTCTATAATTTAAAGTGATTAAGCACATAAAATAACAACCACTTGCAAATACAAGTACATGACATCACAAAGAAAAACTTAGAGAAACCCTAGATTTCATCACAGCAAACATAAATCTTCACTTACCATATCAGTGCTTCACATAGAATATAATCAAACATGTAATGAAATCCCTTCATTTTAATTACAAACTAATTCAAGAAATAACCCCAGTAAGACAAATCATAGATTAGGGTTACATAAAACTAGCAGTGCTAACTCAAGAATAGAAGTCATTAATCTCTCAATTAAAACAAGAAAAAACTATAAACCCAATTCAAAACATCCTCTAAGAGCTCCAAGTTAACTATTACAATCATGTACCTCAATTATAAAATGAAAACTTTAGGGTTTCATTTCCACACAAATTGACCATAAGTAAACAGTCAACACAAATTCACTAGCCAAACACACAAAAAAAAACCCATGAAATATCACAAAAATCAATCAATTCACACCCCAGAAAGAGCCGAAATGATAAAACGCATGGAAATGAACAAACTTAACGTGCTTCAAGCAGTGAAATGACCTAAATAACACTAACAAACAAGCTAAACCACAGCTAGAACCCACACGAATCAACGAAACATCAACAATAAAAAACACCCAGAAATATAAAAAAGAGTAATTCGAGTAAAAGTCACACCTTTTCTCACTAGAAAATCAAAAGCTACGATCTTGAACGAACTTGACTTCAATTCTTCACGGCCAGTTCGAAGAAAGGTATCATCATAGAGAGCATTTGTTCATCAAGAAGAAGATATAAATCACAAGCTGAGATTCAGAGGTGACTGTGTAGAATTAGAGCGCGAACTTTCTAAAAACCTAGCTTTTTAGAGAGGTTTTCGATTCTTCAGCTAGAGAGAGAAGAAGAGATAAAGAGAGAGAGTGAGAGTGAGTTTTTAACTTTTGTCTTGGGAACCAGGTTTTATTTTGAATTAAAAAAGCATGCCCATGACCATGTCATGCTATAACCATGCACATGATACATTCCCTGGCATATATGTATAGAGAGAGAAAGAGAGTAAAGGTTGAGAGAGAAGCCGTGGAAAGTGAGGCTTAACCAATAGAAAACACCCACGTGTCAAGAATGTGCGGTTCTTATCACCATCCATTAGCTCTCTTGTGAGGCTTGTACAAGGGCAAAAGAAAAAAGAAAACCCTAGATGGCAATAGTAAAAGTTTACTATTTCCCCACACGTTATCCCCACGCTCTGCTAAAGATGGGATTAAATACAATAGTGCTTGTCTTGTCATGGCAGAATCAAAGATGCCTTTCGCATATAAATAGTTTTTGATTGGAGTGTGTACGGGACTGCCCTCGTTAGAGAGTGGAGTTAGGTTTAAACCATGAAAACCCTAAGCTTTTTTTCTTTTCTTTTTTTCAAGGGCATGGAACCCTAAAGGACATTTGTGTTCTAGTACAATAATAAATATCTAACCCTAAACATTGGCCTAGTGATCGAGGGTGGGTGGTATGGCACTCATTTTTGCTCCCATATTAGCCCAACCGTCTCTGTTTATGAGTTACCTACCTTTGTTATAATGCTATGACGTTTTAATGGGGTGGATCGACCCATCATTTACCAAATATTGTACTATACTATTGCCTCTATTGTTATGAACGATCGATTATCAAATCTCTAGCACCAAACACTTCTTGTCATTACGGAGATGAACGCAACAGCCAGCACATTGATATCATTTTTTTGTTGACTTTGATGGGTTTAATTGTACCTAAAAAGTGATCAAAAGGAATGGGGAAAGGGTTGTGAATTTTATTTTTTTTTTCCTTGAAGATGAAATATTTTCCAACAAGTCACATCAAGATCCATTTTTTTTCTTTTTATTGATTTGTACACTTTTTAAAGAGGTGTAGAGAGGAATGTACGTACGTATAGCTACAACATAAGGCATGCTATATGTGTATGAATCTATGTATTTTGTATAAGCATGTGTGTATTTTACGTCATTATGTCTTTTGTGCTTATCTATCTTCTTGCTCTAACGTCAATATTCGACATTCTATGTTTGTCTATCATGTTAAATGACACTCTCATCTGCATTTTCTTCATAAGGGAAACGTAATGCAAACATGGATATTCATGATCTGATATATCCTTGTGTGTATAGTTAAATAAGTAAGAACGAATTAGATGGAAGGAATTAAAAACCTTGATTTTTAATTATTTTATAAAATGATGCGATAGATCACAACACAGAGATTAGATTTACACTATATAACATTACGTGTTTTTTTTACAGTAATCAAAAGAAAATATTAATAAGATTTAGTCAATGCCGTTAAAAAAAATTATAAATTGACTAAAAGAAAAATTTATAGTAAAAAATAAAATATTAATTCTGAGCATTAAATCACCTTGTCACACAATTTAAACATCCAGCTAGATCAATATCTATATTAAAATAAATTCAGAAAGTGTTGATCGGTGATTAAAAAACTGTTTAAAATCGAAATTCGATAATTCCCAAAGATAATGATGCAATAATCTAATGGGAAAATAGCATTTAAATGTAGATTATTTATGTTGGAATGCCCAAATTTAAAGACCCTTACTCATGAACTATCAAAAAATAAAATTTTTAATGAGATAAATTTCACCATTCATTATTGTTCATATATTCCTCCCCTAGTTTTGCCTCAATCTGATACACAAACACACACACCATATGATTAGTTTGAATTAATGATAGCCTTTTAAAGCTTGTCTCCTAGTTTATGATTTCAACATCCATAAGAAACCATGGCACGCAGTAATTTTATGTCTTTATGAATGGAAGAATTCATATATTAAAAATCTCACCAAGCATGGTAGCTGCGAATTAAACTTGCACGATCAAAGAGTGATGATAAGCTGAAAAACTAACAAAATCAATCCCTAATTAACAGTAATAATTAGCTATCGTGTTCTTGATAAATTAATTAATAATATCATTGTGATGATCGACTGTATATATGATTAATTTGTCGAGAAAGAACATGCATATCGTAGGTAACAGTCACTAACTTCGAGCAGTACATGTAATTATCAATACATGCATGTATTAACTGCTTTACTAGCTTCGTGTCATGACAGCAGTGCATGTATTGCTAGCTACAATTAATAATTTTCAGACACCGGAACAGCTTGCCTTTTTCCCTTCCTGATCGTCACCTTCTAGGAAAAATGGCCACAAGCTTCGCATCGCCTGGGAAGTGGCACCTTCAAGGTCACAAGAAAAGGCTATGTAATTTTCAGCACCTAAGCAAAAGACATGTCATGGCTATCCAATTCCTTGCGGCTAATATTCTTTCATACAATAGAACAATTGTAGAGAGGGAGAGGGAAAGTATACTATATATATATATATATATATATATATATATATATATATATAGCTTGTCTATATTTCCCATGAGTCGTACTGCAGAACTGCATCCAGGTCAGTGCACCCATTGAGAAGCGTGTTGAATTTGTTGAAATTTGACACAAATCTTAAGAAACTAGAGGGTCTTTTGGGTGATAGGGAGACCTCACCCTTCTAATGAAAAGGGCCCTCTACATATCATCTGTCATCATGAATATATATAGGACCCTACAGATACTTCCAATTAAAAAAAAAAAAAAAAAAGTTATGATGGCTAGTGCTTCCATGACATAAGGTATTTGTCTCCTCCTTAATTTCCTCAAGTAATATTGTTCATACCTCTTCTTTTCCACTATGATCAATTAAATTTAATTTCATAGATATGGATGACCTAGTTAATTAAACAATGGCAAAAGCTCACAAGCACTTTAAGTCACCCCCATTAAGTATAATTATCTAAATACGTTTCTTGCACTTAATTTATTATTAGATTGTGATTAAAAAAAGAATGAAAATAAATGGTTTTTTTTATATATCATGGACTCGTTTTTTAATACGACTCATGAGTAAATAATCACTTTCAAAAATTAAACTAGAGAAAAAAAACTCGTCAACTTGAGATTGTATATTTTCATATGAATTGAAAAATGCAAGTATTGATTACAAACATTAAATATATATTATTTAGCATGGTAATGATGTTGAGCACAAATGACAAATTTTACAACTAAAAAGAAAAATGAAAAATAATTTTAAACATTAAACAACTCTTACCAAGTGTCCTAAGAGCACACTAACCCTTGTAACAATAATGGACAAACTTGAAAGGAAATAAATTAATTCAAATGTGACTAATAATTAAGATTTCATCCAAGTACGATCCATTCAAGGAGATTAAGTATTAATTACTCAAAACCTAGTACATATATATTATAGATTTGTAATTAATAAGTTTAAAATTATATACAGAGATGTGTATTGGTCCATGAATCAACTTTGTGTAAGTGTTGGAGGAGGGGATGCTGGATAGCTTTAGCCACAAGATATAAAGTTGGAAACGATACCCATAGAGCATGGGTCCAGAATAGACTCCTAACCATGAATTCTAGATTACCTTTATTAACTTTTCTTTCTTTCTTCTTCTTCTTCTTCATTAACAAAATAAAATAAAAGAACAGAATATTGTTTGTTGATTCAATGGTAATGATTGTTTTTATCAGTTTAAATATCAATTGAGATTCATTTTTAAAAAAAAAAACAATTTTAAAGACTTACTTTTCATTAATTTTATCCGAGTTTATTCAAAGAATTTAATGAATTTTTCTAAGTGTAGATTCTAAAATTTGAACCTAAAATTAAAATAAAAATGATGAAGAATGAAGGAAACAAACCTCTTAAATTATCAGACCAGCCTCATAAAAGTAAAAGAAAATAAATGTAAGTGTCATTATAGCTGTAAATCGCTCACAATTAACTATTATTTTAGTTCTATGATGACATTCACTCGGAAAATTAGGTTTTAAGCTAAGTCCGAGTTCAGTTTATTTAATATGATGAGCCCAACGAAGCAAATCCCCAAAATTATATTTATTAGACAAATTCATTGGATTTTACACCTTGATATTTCCCTTATGTGGTCGTCTAACAATGCCCGTGAACTAGCATTGTTGTTCCTTTACCTTGTTTTTGCATTTGCGGTAATTAATAATTTTTTTTTTTTATGAATGGACTAGTTGAGGTAAATAGAGATATTTGAAGTATGAAAGACACGATATTCTATATAATAACATATATATTAAAAACATATAAGAGAGGAAAAGTCTCATTAACGATGATGAATAACTTAGTGTGTGTTCCGTATTTTTTATTTATAAAATACTAGAGATTTATTTAAAAAAATTGATTTAATCATTAAGAATATAACTAAAACAGAAGAAAAATAATAAAAGATAAACTAGAAAATTTACAAACTAGACATGAACAAGATAAACTTAACCCACTAAAAACATAAAAATCAAGTAAAGCATAAAGCTTTCATGATTAGGGATTGAAAAGGTAGATTTTAAAAATGTTACATATTATAAATATTTTTTAAATAATATTTTAAGAGAGTATTTTCAACGAGAAAAATACAAAACTAAATATATGTTAATTAATGAAACACTTTTAAATTTATAGTTGAGATAAAATACAGACCGTGCTACATCGTATCTCAACAAAATAAATAAAGTTTTCTTTTGAAAAAACACTTAATGTTATAAGAAAAAAAAAAAAAAAAAAAGAAGCTAAACAATACCATAATCATAAATAAAAATAAAAGCTTAACAGTAAAAAAAAAAATGATCAGCTTGTATTAAGGGTGTTTGTTTTAGCTTTTGTGGTTAAGGTTAAGTATAACCCAATTATACACAAAATTTAACCATAAAAGTTAATTTTAAAAAAAAAAATTAATGAATTTAACATTCAAAACTCAATCTTCACCTTTAAAACAAACACACATATATATATATGGAACTACATACTCCTCTGGTACACGCAAGGGCAGTATTAGTGTATTGCATACCTGAACGATGGTGCCTGTAATTTCTGATCAATAATTTTAACTGCCATTAAAACTATAGTAGTACTGATTGGGATGCCGTCTCTTAACAGGTTCTTCATGCTTGGCTCTCTAGCTGAAAATAATTGAAGGAAAGTTTGTATATAGCTCTTCCTTAATTATTAATTAAGTAACCTTATATATGATTTGAGTAGTTGTTATTATTAAATATACTTAAAGAAAAATCAATAAATGAAAAGAAAATTACAGTAATAATCACTAGTTGTTTTCGTAATAGCCAAAACTGACACCTTCTTACAATTATAGACGTAAATCCAGACAACCGTGGAGGAGTATTGGTAGCTTTATTGTACGCGTAACGTCAATAGTATACATACGAAATCCCATCATCTCTTCTCTTTGTTTTTTGATGGGCCCCTCTTACATATATTTCTTCCCACTTAATAAATACTGTAAGCTCATAATTATATAAAATAATAATAATAATAATACTGTGAGCTTGTAATTAATTCAAAACCATAAGAAGCTTATCTCTCTCTCTCTCTCTCTCTCTCTCTCTGCAACAAAAAAAAAATAAGTGGATAAGAAACGAAAGTAACTACCACAACTAATTAACCTTAAACAAGTGGTAATCTTAATCAATTACATGTATATCTTGTCTGGTCGGAGGTATGATATGATGGGGACAACTGGTAGGAACCCTCGGGCTGCTTTAATATGCAGTGATAATTCATGGTAATCACTTTCTAAACCCTATACACCCTAGCTCTAACCTTTTCAAGAAAATTTGTTGATTAATCTTTGATTAAAACAGAAACTACGTTAATCATCCTCAAAAACCAAAAAAAAAAAAAACTACGTTGACTCTAAAAAAATTAAGTAAGAAAAAAGGAAGTTAGCATCCTCTCAGGGTTGATAAAAGTAAAAACAAATATGTTATTTTTAGATGTGTTTCACTTAAAAAAAAAAATAAATTAAGGTTAAAAATATTTCAATATATTTTCAAATAAATATATATATATATATATATGTATGTATGTATGTATGTATGTATATGTATATGTATCCGCGACTGAGCATCACTGAACACATAACCCCACCAGATTCACGATCAGTAAGCAGTGTGCACAGATCGGCAGTGAGTATTGCATTGTAAAAGAAAAGTTTAGAGGCTGCATGCAAAAACATTTGATCTGTGATTTCTACTGTTCCAGCACTTTTTCTAAGGGACATATCCACCCTGTTCACCGCAAAAAATCAAGACACTGATCTGTGTCTGTGAATCTGCAACATTTCAATAATTGTGGCTACAGATGCATATATAGTCATTCTTGAGATTCAATATCTAGGTTGAATTTAACTCCTTTGGCATTGCTAGATAACTAATTCCTTAATTACACAATATTTCTTTTATTTTATTTTATGAATAAACATAAGGTGTTTCCAGAAAAAATGACAAATATTCATTTATACTATTTTATGCTATTGATTTTTATTTAAAAAGATCGATTAGGGTGATAGGGTTGGAACTTATCTCATTTGATAGAAAAATATTTATATTATATAAAGAACTATCTTTTCATTATATATTTTCCCATGCTATTCCTTTTTTTTTTTAATTATGAAAACTCAATTAAAAGGATGGTAAAAAAACATTTATACGGAGTAATTAATATTTGAAATGGGGCATTCACTGTAGTTAAGGTATAAGTCTTTTGAAATCGAAACTCAATTTTCAAATTTAATAAACTACCCATATATTGTTTGAGGATCCCAACTTCGCCTTTATATATGAAATCAAATTTAAAATATTTTCATAAAAGAAATAGTTGATTTCTTGATTTGAATCTATGAAAACACGCATAGTTGAGAACTTCTTCCCCATAAAGAAGAACCAGCATCGTCCTTACGGCTCGTCCTTGCTAACACATATTGCCATAACAGTACTGAGGAATCTAATGGTTAATAAGTAGATTCTTGAACATATAACGGACCCTTCTCAATCTTAATCATTAGTAAGCAGCTCACACAGCATCATTCTGTTCTCAGATCCATACTGATATCTCATCTGTATTTTAAAAGTGTTGCTGCTAGTTCAGAATCTCATTTCACGAATCGTTGCCACTCATGATTGTACTTGGGCCATGCAAGGCATGTACATGTTTTTTCTTTTATGGCTTGTGGATGATGGGAATTTATTATATTCTTTTTCTTTAATGGACTTTGATACCTCATAAAATAATTATTTTGGTAATTGTTGTTTCTGTGTTTCATCAGTTGATCGGAAAATCAATAGAATATATATAAGGAGGAAAATAAGTTCTTATGATGTAAATTTCAAGGCTCTGCTTATATGAATTAATGGTGATTTTATACATAATTTTGATGTGGACTGCAAGAATATTCGACTCCAAGCACAGCATCAATACGAAGCTTCCTCATGTTATTCTCTAATTAACAATAGATCATATACACACGCTTGTAGATAGAGAAAATTGTCAAGTGCTTCTTCCTTTACGTACGCATGAGTTTTCTTTCAAAATTTCTCCCTTGTTAGGATTTAATTTGATTTTAATTCATTTCCCTTTTCTTCTCTTCCCTTGTATATGGTTTCTTTCATTTTAGAAACTATAGACAAATTTATTACAGTACATCATTAAACATGTGCAGCCATATTTTGATTATCCCAGCTGGGCAAGGCCTGGGGAATCTTGACATGAACCAATTAATGGGATGTGCTAGGAAAAGAAATATAGATTAGCAGAAGATTTGTTTCTGGAAAGAATGGGAAACAGCCATGACCCAACCTAGAATTGAGGATTGAGGGAGTGCTGATGGCCGCATCCACTGCAAAAATCTAATTATCAGTTGAGAATATTGTAAAGTTCTATTATTGGATGTTGGCTTAGTATTTTAGGGGAGGTGGTGGCGATGGAAGAGGAGGAGATGGAGTGAACAACCGGGTTAGGAGGAGGAGGAGGAGGATCCAAGTGTCATGATTAAATATATGGGAGGTGGAAAAGGGTTGGTTGGTGTGGGTGCGTATTCCAAGAACTTATAACATATTTTTATGATAGATAAATGCTGAGAAAAACTACCTTAATAATTAAAAAGAATGAACATACACTTGAAAAATAGCTTTGTCCTCATCTGGTGTTTCCAGTTAGAAGAGAGTCCCCCCCCCCCCCCACTATTGAAATTGATAGAACTTGATTTAATCGAGATTCGATAAAATAGATGTTAAACCACTTCTCTCTGTCTAGGAATCTCAGTTAATTGATCAATAATTCAAAAAAAAAAAAAAAGATCCACCAGACATGTTACCGATTTGTAGAACTGCTGCGGCGAACGTGCCACCGCAGACACAGCAGGTGAAGGTAAATTTGCGGACACAAACCCTGCCAAAGCCGAAGATGCCTCAACCGCCATATCAAGCGCGGGAAGCGTCGCAGAAAGTGGCGGTGGCGCAACGGCTACCGCCCTCGGTGCGTAGGATATCGGCAATGCAGCGCGGCTGAGTTTTGATTTTGTGTTCTGGTTTTAGTCGTTGCAGAGTTAGTTTCGAATTAATTAATTATTTAAAATATTTAGCAGTAAATGTGTGTTGAGAAAAGGATAAATGTTATCAGCTTGGGGAAATTTTTAATTTTTTTAATTATTAAAAAAATAATTTTATTAATTTGCATAAATAAAGAATTACAGTATAGATCAAATATATTTTAAGGTACAAATAATTATAATAGGATTTTGTAGATTAAATATACTGAGTAACAAGATGTACTGTATTTTTTATAATTTATTGTTGTTCAGCCGGCACGACTCCCCCGGATCACGGCCTGCGATTGATGTGCTTGAAATTGCAAGTATTCAGCTTTTTTCTTCTTCTCTTTTTTTTTTGGCATGAAAGATGAGATGTTCCTCCTCCTCCATTCTCTAACTTGAAATTCTTTCTTTGATGTCTTCGTTTTTGTTGTAGATGGTCCCTACAAAACGTGGTATGATGGTAAAACATTTGAGATCTACATAATAGGTTTCGAATTCGAATTAACACGTTCATTTCTTGTAAGATTTTGAAATAACTGGAATTTTACTCGCTCATATAAATTCATAAAATATATTTTTTTAAAAAATAAGTTTCCTGAAATCCAAAAACAAAATCTTTGTTGTAGATGGTGTCATTGGATGCCATTGCATTAGCTTTCATTTTTATTTTTGCATCAATTAGCGAGTTTTTATTTATAATCTTAACACAATCTTCGCTCTCAGCTTTACCATGAACACTTTCTCTTATTGCACTTCTTATCTCTTTTGAGTACTACTTGTATACTAAGTACCTTTGCACAATCTCAATATGCTTTTGTGCAATTTATGTGCATCAGGTTTCATGTTTTTTTATTTATTTATACTTAACCGTAACTTATCATCACTTGTCTAAATCAAAAAAAAATATTAATCAAATACCTTCTTGGTTTAACCCTTAAAAAATCATAGCCACCAAATCTATCATCATGGGAGAAATCACGAAGCCATCATATCTTTAAACATCAAAATTATTGAAACATCCATAAAAAAACATTAATTTAATGTATTTTTAAAATAAAAATATTTTAAAAAATAGTTATAAACATAAAAACAAATAAGGGCAACCCTGTTAAAATAAATAATTTTCTATATTTATTAGTTTTCTACACCAATATTAATTTCTGCATAGACCCCGAAATCACAAGTCTCTGTGGCCAATCCTTGTGGAATGCTGCATCATAACTGGATCCTAGATTCTGAAGGAACTAAGTAGGCTCCCTGTCAGTGGCACACACAACACAAGACAAATTCCTCAAGAATATTGAACTTCCTGGCAACTTCCTCACATCCCTTTTATTGTTTCTGGGGAGCTTCCTTCAAGCTTCCTTTTCTTCCCATTGTTGTTCCAAACAAAAATGAGTTTGATTTATGACAATGTATAACGCCAAATATCCTGACTTGTTTGGGATGTATAGCCCTCTTCATTTTAAAAATACAAAAAAAAAAAATTATTTTAATGTTTTTTTAATAATTTTGACATGTGTTGATATAAAAATAAAAAATTATTTTAATATATTTTTAAGAAAATAATAATCTTAAAAAACACATTGCATCGAAATATTAGACACACGCATAAACATGGACTTAATTATTTTTATTTTTTATAGATAATTTATGCTTGCGTGAATGGATTTAAGTAATGTTTGGAGATACAATAATTTCTATTTTTTAATGCATTTTACTTAGAAAAAGCAAAATTTATATCTTTTAGTATTTTTTAATTATTTTAATTTTAAATACTAATATCAAAATTAAAAAATAATATTTTTAAAAAATATTAATTACCGCGATATCAGATACTCACATAGTCAAAGCATGACATAATTAAATTAAAAATGACAGCCATTTTCTGCACCCACCCATATTTTATAACATGATCATCTACCTAAACTAGTATGATTAGATTAGCCATAATTAAACACGACCCTCCTCCATTACCAACTCACAGACCATATAAACAATAAATTAAAGAATGGACGTCAGTTTCTCAACAAGGACTGGTACTGCCAATCCTTTCAATGCTCCTATTAATGGCGCTGTTTCCACCATCACGTCTCTTATTACACGGGACCCACATGTCGCACGTGCAAAGCCCAAAGCTCCACTCGTGTGGACTCAACTCCCCTTGTTTAAGAACATACCCGCCAAAACATCAAGAAGAAACTGCCTATAAGTACCAGACCCAAGCCCGGATTGGGAGAAAAGCAAAGAGTGAGGTCAAGATGGAAAAGGAAGAAGGTGATCTTGTTGTTGATGCTGAGAAGCTGAGGTTTGAATTCCTTCAAGTCTTGCGTGGCAGAAGAACTGCTGAAGGTTAGAAATCTAAACCCTCTTCTTTTCATTTCTTCTTTGGTTTGTTTTTTATACTATTTTATCTGGTTGATTGAGTAATGTTATGGACGCTCGTGGGCTAATAACAAATGTACAAGACAGTCATTAGATGTAGCTGCTATTGTGGGTCTGGGTCTCATTTGTAGATATGCGTTCGTTCTCTTTGAAACCTGAGAGAATCCAGATCAGTTGTTGTTTAGATGCTCTGTAATTACATCTCACTGTTATTTTGAGTTTCATCCACTCCCACGTGTAAGAATGATGCTTTGTTTTCAAGGAGATTGTCCTTAGCAGTGCTTGTTTGTTTGGTCCCGAATTTTGATTTGTTTGATTGCTTTTAATTTGCTTAATTTTGAAATGATGTTTGGTTTTCAGTTCCGTTGACTGTGGAACCTGCAAACCCAGTGAAGCATCCCTTGTTTCAAGAGATTCCACGGCCAACATTCAGTGAGGTTAGATTGGGATCTATTACTCTTTTATTTTCTTTTTTACTTTTTTTTGTGAATTTCGTTTCTCGATAAAGAAAGAAGTTTAGAGTTTCTTGATGGGTTGTTGGTTATTTGATGATAGGCAATGGAGTCTTGTCCGAAAGTAGAGATCAAAAATTTCAGTAGTCTACTCAAAGAGGAGAATCTTTATTTGACTACTGAGGTGAATTTCGCTTGTACTACTATGAAATGTTGTTTTATAATGTTAAGCTTGCAGTATATTGGGTAATTTATTTAGCTTTTGAAATGTGTTTGGTGTGGATTTTGAGCTTGGGAGAAGTGTATTATTATTGTGCTGGTGATTATTGAAAGGCAGGGGAGCAAGGGCGTTTGCCTGTGCTGATTCTGAGTATGAAAGGGAGTGAAGAAAGAAGGCCAGCTATTGTATTTCTGCATAGCACACATAAGAATAAAGAGTGGTTGCGACCATTGCTTGAGGTAGTTAATCAAATTTTTTTTTCCGTCCTTCAGTGATTATTGGTTTCATCTTATAGAGAAGACCATGATTGTTGTATTTTTGTTTTGCTTGTTTCAGGCATATGCTTCGCGGGGATATGTTGCAATTGCGATTGACTCTCGCTACCATGGGGAACGAGCCAGCAATTTGACTACCTATAGAGATGTGAGTACTAGATTGCTCTAATGGTTTTAGTTGGTCCCAGTATTTTATTTTTACCATATCTCTATGGAAAGAAAATTACAATTTACACAAAAAATTTTCATTATTAGCTGGCCCATGGTATACCAGACTCAAATTCTAAACTTTTAGACATATGCACTTTCCTATTTCAAGTCAAAGCATTTGCCCAAATCTTGTAGCTTATGGCTGTATGATGAGCTGTCTTCAAGTTTTGACGAACTGTTTCTCAATTAAACATTTATCTTTAACTTGTTATGCTATTCAAATGCAGGCTCTTATATCATCATGGAAAAAAAGTGATACAATGCCATTCATATTTGACACGGTAACTCCTCTGCTTATTCTTATTTTATTCACATAGTTAAATCTGAACAGTTATCTGCTTTTAGGAGAGTTGATGATCAAAGTCATGGTTAACAGAATGATGGAGTTTGGTTTTCCATTCCTTGAGGCTATAGAGAAATTTGGCCTAAGGTTGTTAAATCTATTGTGGAAATCAATGAGATCATTGTGGTTCGACACTCAGATGACTTTATTTGGTGAACAGGCCACTCAAAGTTTTGATCATTGCAGGTCTGGGACTTGATAAAACTGGCTGATTATCTTACTCAGAGGGAGGATATAGATCCTACCAGGATAGGAATTACTGGAGAATCATTGGGAGGTTGGTCAAGTAAAATCTCCTAATTTAAGGTCATGCTGGCTGTTTTATGAACAACTTATGTAATTACCATGCGTTGCAGGAATGCATGCTTGGTTTGGTGCTGCTGTTGACACCCGATATTCAGTGGTGGTCCCAATAATTGGTGTGCAGGTGTGTCTAGTAAAATTCTGTAACTTGGTTAAGGGTTGAAAATAAATATTGAATAACTAGCTGAAATTCCTATGCGATGTGATTGTAGGGGTTTCGTTGGGCCATAGACCATGATAAGTGGCAAGCTCGAGTTGACAGTATAAAGCCTTTATTTGAAGGTACATCACATTGATAAATGGAAAGTAACTGATTCATATTCCAGCAGCATGATTTAATTGTGATTTTCCCTTGTTATCCTATGTTTTATTATAGTTTTGGGTCTTGTTAAGTTTATTCTGAAACAGCATTGCTTGTGAAACTTGTTGAACTTTAAAGATTTTATCTTTCCCCTTTTCCAATGTTTAGTTGGTGGATGATTAGTTAATAAGAAAATTGGTGATGACACTATGTTCTATGGAATCACAATACAAATGGAATGTTATGACTGGCACATGGAAATTGGTTGTAGCATTGAGCAGTGAGCTTCTTCTGGCATAAATCTTGCGTAACTGGTAGCTTGTGGCTGTTGCTGCTCTGGTTCACATGGGTTTTTTGGTTGCAGAAGCACGGAAAGATCTAGGCAAGAGTGCAATTGATAAAGAAGTGGTGGAGAAGGTTAGTTGCATTTTTTACTTTCTACATGTCTCTATTTTTACTAAAAACGTAATATCTATGACAGTGCTAGTAACCTAAAATCGATTTTCAGCCTTAAAATATCCTGGATTTCATTCTTTTGTTCTGATCTGTTGCTGATTTACTCCAAATCAATCTTCACTTGTGCTGTTTAGAACTAACATGTTGTGGCAAGCAATATGTGGCCTATATGATTGTACCTTCGCATTCTTTACATGAAGCAAATCACATCCAATCTCCTCATGGTGATTCTCCTTTTTTACTTTATTACCAAGTTAGATTATTCCTTATGAATTCCCTTTCCTGACCAGGTCTGGAATAGGATTGCACCTGGTCTGGCTTCGTGCTTTGATTCGCCATATACAGTTCCAGCCGTTGCACCAAGACCTATGCTGATTGTTAATGGTATAATTATTTCTTTCACTTCAACAACCAAATGGCACACTCCAATTAAAAGTTTGTTTGGAGTCATGATGAACAATAGCTAATCAGATATATTTTAAATCATTGGAAGTCAGGTTCTCCATTCATCCAGTTAGTTGAACTGAATTCTCATTGAATATGTTAGCTGCATGTATGTCATGGCTGACATGGTTGAGTATTTAGGTGTTCTGGATTGATCTGGATTTATAACATGTCATCTTTACTTACTGTCGAATATTTAAAGGTGTTTGTGATACATAAATTACCTGTCAGAATGTTAGTCTAAAGTCATTCTCTTGTCCATGTTGGTTGATAGATCAACTTGAGTTTATTAAATGCATGAAACTTTATACATTATATGCATCGACAGAATTGTTCTGGAGATTAGTTTTATGTTGAATCTGAATGTTTATTTTAATCGACATATTGTTTGTATTTGGGGAACTGTAGGTGCAGAAGATCCTCGATGCCCACATGCAGGTTTGGAAGTTCCCAAATCAAGAGCAATTAAGGCTTATGAAGAAGCGCACTCTCTAGATAAATTTAAGGTACAAACTTGAATTGTCTCTTTAGTATCGAATTATCAGTATATATTACCATCTTCAATTGTTTCTAGAGCTTTCTTTTTCTCTACATGGTTCAAATTTGACTTTGTAAATGAATATATCTTACGAAAAATTACCATGGAGAATGTCATAATTTACGTAGTTGCCTTTCCTCTCTATCCATCTCTGACTCTGCAGATATGCAGTATATATTCCGCATGTGGCCCTCTTTTCCCTCTAGGACCTGTTTGGCCCTTTCAGTCTATCACTCTTCTTCATTCATCATAGGGATAGTAATTAAATGAAACTGCATTCTGATAATGCATGCATTTATTTCATATGGTTCTCTGTGCTGTTGTGTCCCTTATGACATTACTTCCATAACATGCAGCTGGTTGCTGAACCTGGAATTGGACATCGAATGACGTCATTCATGGTAAAAGAAGCAAGTGATTGGTTTGACAAGTACCTTAAGCAACAAGCTGCTTAGTTCATCTTGACGGCAGCATTGTATCAGTATGTTTTCTTCTGTATTGTTATTTGCACTAAAATCAAGCAGCTCTAAAAACAATTTGAACAAGTTACATGAGGATACACTCAGTTCTTGTATTGTAGTTCGTTATCTTCAAAAGAAAAAATCTCTCAGATTTAGATGACTGATGCTTTTTATAACAAGTCCATTTTATTAATCCCCTCATTGAAGCATGAGTCAATCTGATTGCAAGTCTCCTGAACGTCACACACTGCCATGCTCCCATTGACCTTTGAAAACTCGTACCATGGAAAGGATTATACCAGAGATTTTGGTTCACCGCCAAAAGAAAAAAAAAAACTTGCATATAAACCTGGTATGAATTGGGAGAAGCAAGAAGTTATTCGCTGGAAAAGTGGTTATCTGAAACACTAAGATCAGAATTCAATTTTGAAATCCAGACAGCCACTTCTTACCATTGGAATGGATTTACATATGAATTTGAAACCTTTTTACATGAATTCGTGGACTGGATTACGTTAGATCCAGACAGCCACTTTTTGCTTGGAGCCTTTTCTCATTGCTTGCAAGATGCTTAATTTGGTTTTAACAGTCAAGATACCATTGCGCCACTGTTTCCGTGTTAAAATCAGTATTATAAGACCCGACCCAGGTCAGCCAGAAACCTGGTTACTCGTTGATCTGGATCCAGAGCGTGTTCCTGGTCAGGTCAAAGAAAAAAACTTTCGTTTTTTGTTTTACTAAAACAATGTTGTTTTGGGATTTAAAATCTGTGTAAATCAGCTCAACTTCAACGGTCAAGATTTTAATTTGTTATTGTTTTTATATTAAGATCAGTGCTATAAAACCTGGTTCAAGAGGCTGGCAACCCTAACCTGGAACTTGGCTGGATTGGTCGAAAAACCTTCTCTTTTTTTTAAATTAAAATGATATAATTTTAAGATTTTTTCTAAACAAATCAAAGTTTAAATTGAATAGTTCATCCACAAGTTAACCCAACTTAATCTATAATCTAGGTCCTGAAGTGATTAGGTACCGGTTATTTTTAACGAATAAGTTGTGCTAAAAATGAGATAATTTACAAATATATTTTAATAAAAATTACTTGTATCGACTTTTAATTAAGAATTTGTATGTTTATATAATCATATCATGTAAAGAATCATCATTTATTATAAAGCCCGAATCCGAGAAGGAGAGTTTTATTAATTTATATGATATTGAAATTATCATTTATTGTATGAATTTAATATTATAGCTATTGAAGAATATCATTCTATTATTTAATTTGACGATTAATTTTACAATTTGTGGCGAATTGGCGATGGATGTTTTAGCCCGGATGACAATAAATAATGTACTTTCGAAATGATTAGTATTTTATACATTATTTTATTAAATAATTCAACAATGATTTTTTTTATTATTTAGAGTTATTATGAAAATCTAATTAAGAGGTGTTTTATTGGGTAAATTCATTGTGTGGTCCCTCAAGTTTAAAGAATTGGTGAAATAGCCCCTCTGCTCTAATTTTCCACATGTCAATCCCCACACTTTGAATCTACCATCACACATGGTCCCTTCATTTAATGAATGTGTATATTTGGCAACTCGCTTTGGAACCATGAGTTGAACACAAGGACTAGAAGCGACTACAAATTGAAAGTTTAATGGTGATTGTGCCTAAATTAGAGTGGTATATGGTTGATCTAACCTATTCTTAAGACTTGAGGGACCATGCAATAAATATTTACCCATTTTTATGTAATCAAATGGTTTACCATTCATATCTCTTAGCGGTTTATCGATCTTAATGTTTAATAATTAAGTTTTAGATAATATAATATTGGAAGGCAGCCTTCTTTGTTACATCATATATAATTGAGAAAATTATAATTATTGGATTCAAAATTAACTCACAATCACTAGATTAAAATTACATACGTGTACGGTGTACCATTCATGTTTTGTTTCTATTTACAAAATGAGTAAATTTATTGGCTCATATGATATAGCAAAAATTAGCTATTTTTAGTTGCTTTAACTTTATTAATTAAAAATGTAATTCATTTATGTAAAAAATAGAATGATAATCTTTTATTACATTTCATTTATTTTGTTGGGTTATAATTGTTTTTCTCTTTTCTGCTAATTTCCAGCCATGGATTGGTGGCAGAAAAGATTGGGCTCTCAGTGCTCCTCATCGATCACTTAACACCATACAAAGCTTCAACTCCATGAACATCATCGTCCTGCAGAACCCATGCCAGTATATGGCCACATGACAACGCCCTTAACTGAGGAATGATCAATCCCCAAAGCATGCCCTAGTTCATGCAATCCAACCGTCCGAAAATCAATGGCCCCTGGGGCTGCCCCAAACGACCAGTTTAGATCGGCTTTGAAAAACGCTCTCCCATCTGTTGACGGAGCTGCAAAAGCTTATTTACCTTTATCCATATCTCCTTGGCCATTTTTAAGGAAGCCAATCGTGATGTCTGCAATTCTAAGATTCCGATCAACAAAATTAAAAGTAAAAGGTAAATGATCACCCCGTCGTTTAAAACAATTTTTCCAAGAGGATTAAGCACATCTCTTCTGGTACCAGGTCGATATCCCCAGTTAAGTACTTTCGTAGTTTTTAGCCACTTAGGTGATCCTGGAAAGAATGCGTAATCAATGTTGTAGCTACCTGCAGACTTCATTCGAGTCTTGCCATCAACAATATCCGGCACCCGGCATCACGGCTTCATCATCAGCGACACTGTTTCTGCATCCAACACCCCGGTGAGCTTCAAGTTGAAATTGATTTGGTAGGTTTTGAGGGCTCTTTCTATGGTTTCATCAAAATAATCATCATCTACTTCATCATTATTCAAACCTCCGTGGTTTAGGTATCCAAAATGATGGAGGAATTTCTTGAGTTGGTCGGCGCCTTCTACTTTGTCACCTTTCTTGGATCCTTGTAGATGTCTGATGAACTCAAAGGGCGATTCGTTTTGCAACGATTGAGAAAACCCAAATGATTGTTAATAAAAGTTAAGAGGATAAGATTGAGATTGAGAAAAGAAAAAACATGAAATTAAAAAAAAGAGGAAAAAATGAGGCTGAATTGGAAACAAAATAGAGACGAGCTTCATTGTTTATATAGAAGGGTAATTAGCTATTTTTAATTAAACTTTAACTTTATTAATTAAGTTTTATCGACTACATAT
This sequence comes from Populus alba, assembly GCF_005239225.2. Classification (NCBI taxonomy): domain Eukaryota; kingdom Viridiplantae; phylum Streptophyta; class Magnoliopsida; order Malpighiales; family Salicaceae; genus Populus; species Populus alba. The sequence goes on from NC_133289.1 coordinate 21,853,308, forward strand.
CTTAAAATATACTTTCATTTATGTATTATTATTAATAGTAGTATTTAATAATAATTAATTAAAAAAAACGCTCACAAAACAAAAAAAAAACACACTAATTACATGAATTTAATTTATTTCATTATTTCAATATAATTTATTCGGTGTATCCTATATATAGCTTATTAAATTGCCCATTTATCTTTTCATTGCCACTAAACTATTTATTTTTTAGTTTTTTTTCTAATATAAATACTAATTTTTTTGTAACATGGATAATGTAAACAACCACACACATATACGTCCACTGTAAAAATACCATCGAGATCAATTAATATACCAATTTTAGCATAGCAACTACATTTAATTAATATCAATACAAATTAAAATATATTAGACAAATTTTTAAAAAAACAAATTATGTATAAAATAATCTAAGCCATCATGAACTAAATGAAAAACAAATCCCTTTCTTAAATAAAGAAAATAAATCCATCTTATTTTAAGGTTCCAATCTCAAAAACCAAATTAATTCATTTATTGGATGAGGGTTGAACTGCTTGATTGCCCCCTGCAGAGTGGTAAAGGCTTCCATTGTATTTTTCTAGGCTTTGTAACAGGTCTGTGTTTCTTGCTTTGTTTAAATAGTGGCTGAGGATGTCTCTATTTGCTCTTCCACCTGCACGGGACTTGCAAACTCTCTGTTATGGCTGCCACAAACATGAGAACGTAGCCTTTTTAACTTCAGATCTGTTTCCAATTCTGACTTATGCACCAGATCACTTGTTTGTGATGAACAATAAACTTGAATCAGTCAGGCGTGCACCTCTTGTAAGAGCCTGGGAACAGCCGGGATTTTACTCACTTATCTAGACCCACAAAATACGCTTTTCAAGAAATGGGTTTCCTCAAATCCAAAAAAAAATAAACTTGAATGGGCCTTCAGCCCCTATATATCGATCTCATTTTCTTTTCTTCTGGCTTTTTCATCACCAGATGATTATTCGGTTACCTGCTCAGAGCTAGTAGCATGTTGAAGCAAGCAACCCCGTGTGTATTCTTTATGATTCTACATTTTCTCTCTTCAGAAACGAATTCTCTGCATATTCTTCTCCTTTTCCAGTATTTTTCAGTGAAGTTGCATTGATTCTCACAGTTTTAATGTCCTGTCCAGGTCTGGAAATGGATAGCTCCTGGTCTGGCTTCTTGCTTTGATTCACCGTACACAATTCCATCCATAGCACAACATCCTCTTTGCTGATTGTTAGAGAATAATATAAATTATATCCTGAAATCTCACCTAACGACTTAAGTTATTGGATTGAGATGATTCTTTGATATAATATCATAGCTTTAATGACCAAGTGGTCATGAAATTCAAATATCACCATCCCCTATTTATTTGATAAAAAAAATCAAATATAAGGTAATATGAACTTGTACAAGTTTCAAACTCAAAAAGCTTTCACTTGAGGCGTGTGTTAGAGAATAATATAAATCATATCCTGAAATCTCACCTAACAACTTAAATTATTAAATTGAGATGGTTCTTTGACACTAATGGTATAGTCTTAAGGCCGCATGAGAAAATTGTTGTTAGAACTATACATATCAGAAGATTCAGAACTAGTTTCTAGGGAATACATGCATGCATAAGTTGCTGCCCATTCTTTTTATGTAATAATAAACTCAGACAACGCCAATTGAAGTGTTCATGGTGTTAAATTATTCTTTGGTGGCAGAAAATATTGGGACTATTCTGATATGTGTTTAATGAAGTATCCATAAATATCATATATGTGTATTTTTCATAATATCTTCAAAAATCTAAAGTAATCTTTTTTTTTCCATTAGTTATTTATTATGTATAGAAGAATATTGGGTTAAGTATTATGTTAGATATTATAAGACATATACGTATGTATATGTTAGGGATTTGAAATATTCGTATTTCATTGTGGAAGAATTGGTGAATTAAATTGTAATTAATGGAATTTCTTAAGAGACCGTTTTGGAACGCGATGCAAACCGTGTTCTCAAAAAAATTAATTTTTTTTTGTTAAAATTTAATACGGTTTGTATGTTTGGATCGTTTTGATATGTTGATGTCAAAAATGATTTTTAAAAAATGAAAAAACACCATTCGACATGTATTTCGAACAAAAAAGTTATTTGAAAAGCAACCGCTACCACACAACCAAAACATGCTCTAAGTCTAATTTTCCGTTCGGTAACTATAATTAAATAACAATTGAAGTGTAAAATATAGAACGATAATCTTTGATTATGATGATGTTCTCAAAAATCTAAAATGCTAGGAAAATTATTTTTTATCGTGTTTGGATGATATATGATTATATGTTCATATTCAATCTTTTACTCTTCATTACTAAGGATTTCAAGGATTGGTAGCAAAGAGTGGATTTCCTGCAAAGATTTTTTTTTTTTTTGTTCTTTTAATTTTTTTTGAAGGGTTGCAATAAATGAATATTAAATTCTAAGAACAATAAAAAAAATTGATGTATATATAACAAATATTGAGAATAAGTTATAAGAAAGTAAAAAATTGAATTTTTTATTTTCTTAACTTAAAAAAAGTTAGAATATGACATCTTACCTGAATCCAAAAATATTTAAACGCAGCACGCTAAAAAAATTAAACTTGTATCTTATCAGACCCTCTTGCCATGTCCTTGACATTCGCTAAACTTCTACAACGAATTTTTTTCATTTGGTCCCTTCTAGTCCTAGTCATGGGCTTTATAAGGGGGAAAAAAGGTTTTTAGTATGAAAAACAATGATACATCAAATTATATTTCATTTATTTTTTTGGGTTATAATTGTTTTTCTCTTTTATGCTAATTTCCAACCATGGTGGCAGAAAACATTGGGCTACGATTTATAATCTTTAGAGTATGTTTATCGAATATAATAACGGTTGTTTTTCAAATAATTTTTTATGTCAAAATACATGTTAATGATATTTTTTTATTTTTTTAAAAAATATTTTTTACATTAGCACATCAAAACAATCCAAAACATATAAATCATATTAAATTTTAACAAAAACAATATTAAAATTTTTTAAAATTACGATTTCAACCAAGTTCCAAACTGTTCGATTATATTGATACGAAGTTGGGGCGAACTAATGCCGATGCAGTTATAATTATAAGACATGCCCAGCTCAGTGCTCCTCATCGATCACTTGACACCATACAAAGCTTCAATTCCATGAACATCATCGTCTTGCAGAACCCTGGTTTCATTCATGCCGGTATATGGCCACATGACAGCACCCTTAACTGAGGAATGAGCAAGCCCCAAAGCATGCCCCAGTTCATGCAATCCAACTGTCAGAAAGTCGTAGGCTCCTGGGGTTGCCCCAAATGACCAGTTTAGATCTGCATTGAAGAACACCCTCCCATCTGTTGGGGGATATGCAAAAGCTTCTTTACCTTCATCCATACCTTCTTGGCCATTTTTAAGGAAGCCAATCGTGATGTCTGCAATTCTAAGATTCCGCTCCACAAATTTAAATGTAAAAGGTAAATGATCACCCCATGGTTTAAAACAATATTTTGCAAGAGGATTAAGCACATCTTTTCTGCTACCAGGTTGATATCCCCAGTTAAGTACTTTCGTATTTTCCGGCCACTTAGGTGATCCCGGAAACAATGCATAATCGATGTTGTAGCTACCTGCAGACTTCATTCGAGTCTTGCCATCAACAATATCCGGCACCCCGCATCGCGGCTTCATCATCAGCGACACTGTTTCTGCATCCAACACCCCGGTGGGCTTCAGGTTGAAATTGATTTGGTAGGTTTTGAGGGCTCTTTCTATGGTTTCATCAAAATAATCATCGTCTACCTCATCATTATTTAAACCTCCATGGTTTAGGTATCCAAAATGATGGAGGAATTTCTTGAGTTGGTCGACGCCATCTACTTTGTCACCTTTCTTGGATCCTTGTAGATGTCTGATGAACTCAAAGGGCGATTCGTTTTGCACATTTGGGTGTGTCCAAGCGGTATGAGATAGGGAAGAGAGGAAGAGGAAGCAAGTAAAGGCAAGGGCATAAAAGATTGTGGATGCCATGACTAGCTGGTCAGAGGTGAAATTGATAGTACTGCTATAAAGGCTTCCTTTATATATACTAATTTAATCACAGATAATCTATCATCATAATAATATTATTATTATAGAAATAAATATTACGGATAAAGAGATTTTTCTTTTGATTTTCTGTGAAAAAAATCAAAAGGAAGACAAATGCAAAATACAATGGTTGTTGGTCCTCGTCAATTCTATTATATTGACTAATTACATTGGGTCATAGTAATTCAAACAAAGAAACTCTCGTGGTATTTTAAGCGAAGAATCGAGAGGCCAAAATAAATGCAAGGCAAGAAATTTTTTTCCCTCAATAGGTTTAATCTGTATTTTAAAAGTAGATTTGTTTCTCATTATTCAAATCCTAATAAAAGATGCAAAAAGTTTTTTTAAAAAAATTAAATACTGTTTAAGTTTTGATTTGGTGTGGTTTTATATTACTTGTTTTATTAGAAAGATCTTATATTTCCTTGTATTTTTTTCTTGTAATTAAGTTGATGCCTAGACTACAACCTGTATAGTTAAAGTTTTGCTCACCCTGATCAGATTTTTTTATATATATATATATATATTTATTTTTTATTTCACAAAAAAATATGAAGAAAAAAAAATCAATAGTCTTGTTTAAGACACTAAAAAAAACTCTATTTTGATAGGCAAAAAATGGTTCAAAGAATACTCTTATCATTAATATTAAAAAAAAAAAAAAATTGGCTTACGAGCATTTGCACATGATTTGGATTGTTTAATAATTATTATGAAGGATGTTTAGTGTGTTAATAAATTAAAGTATTAAAAACAAATTTAAATTTCATCTAACTCCCATTATTCTCCTAATTAACAAGCAGTAGAGAAGTAAAATATTAATATATAAGAGTGTTTAGCAATAACTTAAATTATATACATCAATTATAAACAAAACGAACAAATACTTAAGTTTTTTATATAACAAGGTGATATAGATAGAAAACAGTATAAGAAAGATACTAAACACCAACACAAAATTCTGTTAAAATGGTCATTATTAAAAAAATCTAATTCAACAAATTCATAGGCAACAGAATAACTAAGGGGTGCATGAGCTGTTTTATTAACAACTTGTCTGGTTATTATGCGTTGCAGGAATGCCTGTGTACGTGGTCTGGTTCTGCTTTTGACACCCGATATTCAGTGGTCGTCCTAGTAATTCATGTGTCTAGTATAATTTATTTTTATTTTTATTTTTTTAATGTGAATGTTCGAGCTAACTTACGAGTACCTTAATTAATCTCACGGGTCCTTAAATTAACGACCATGTAAGCCTTCAGTAGTCATCATATAAACAATCACATAACTCAAACCTGAAACCATAAAGGAGAACAAACATTTTAGTTCCAAGCTCTATCATTAGACACTAAATGATTAATGTGTTTAGTATAATTATGTAACTTGGTTAAGGCTTGAAAATAATTTCTAATAACTAGTTGAAATTCCTATGAACTGCAATCCCATTAATTTAGAAATTGAATTGTATATTCCGATTAAGATGAGATTAAATTGTCTTCTCTAATCATGGGATGACAGAGAGACGTGCCTGGTTCCAAGGGATGCATGAACTGTGAAATCTGCAAGCTGAGAAGTAGGGTTCTATGCTGAGACTACTGCTCGGAATCATAGTTGTATTACCACTAGCTCCACTCTTGATTAATAGGCCGAGAGCTTAGTTTTACTTGGGTCCAGATTAAACAGGGCAGTGGATCAATATGTTTGGAACCCTTCTGTTGCTAGTAAGATCAGTAAAGAGCAGGAAAAATGACAGTTTTTTTTTTTAAATCATTGACGAATGTCCATTTGATCTCATTCGTGTTCAATTCGATTCGTGATTGAACATAAATTATATACGGTACCAGCTCAAAAGGTCCGTGGCATTCATCAAATTTGTTCAGCATACAGTGATAACAAGATGTTTTTACATTGTGTTCTTATGACTAAGAAATCAAAATGCACAAATTCATCCTTTCTTTGGCGAGGCTGCAAGTCTAGTATACATTCTTGCCATGGATTGATAGCCTCTAACATCACCAGAACGTAGAAGATTGCCTGCACTAGTGTAATTACCCGTTAGGAAGATGCACAATAAGTATGCACATATCAAATTTGCAAAACTTGGATATCGATTTGTCAAAGCTCGAAAAAAGAAACACTATTTGATGCCCACAAGTGGACCTGTAAAAACCAATGGTGGTGATTATTTCATGGCATGAATTTTCTACGATTCTACATAAGAACCTAAATTAACAAAAAAGGAAACAAAGCCAATAACAAGTGGAGCCTGACAATGGCAGTTCCTTTCGGATTCTTGCATTCTCAGCTGTAACAATTCCAAACCACCAAAGGAAGCAACAATACTAATGGGAATGGCAAACTAGGACAAGCATGACTTGGCAGAGGAAAGAGGTAGATACTGAGAGAGATATCCCCAATCTTTTACGACCCTTTATAAGAAATTGTCTCATTATCTTACTTTCATTTTTACCATCCCAGAGGTAGTTGCTAACAGAGATCTCATCGATCTCTGGAAGAACCTTCATCGGGAGTTACTTCGATATCATACTTTTCATTGTTACTATCCTGAAGGAAGAAGTTACTCATTAAAGTACATCTTTAACCCTCATGTTAAACCATTGTATCACAGCATTATTAAGTCGTTGCTATGGATTACTGTTGTTTAGTCACCCGTCAAAGTAAATATATATGTTCAAACTAAATTACCTGAATCACAGTTTAGAGGGCTATCAGGTTCTGGGTGGGCCATCAAAGCAATTATAGCCCTACAAACAGACTGAAGAGTCCAAGCTGGGCTCCAGGCATTCTTCAATATATCAAGGCATATTTCTCCTGTCTGCAAGTTAATCATAAGCCATAGTCAGTACTCAACAACCATCTTTGGTGCTGCATTCCAAAAACTTTAAACAACAATTTGTAATCTCTCTAGTACAGAAAAAGGGATGCTCCAATTTAGAGAGCTTTTTTACCCTCTAGTTTATATTTAAGATTCAACAGAATCTTGATAACAACATGGATCCTAGCTACCCAATCCTCTCCCTCTTGCTTTCTCTTCTAGAAGGAAAAATAAAAGAGTAGCTTTTCTTTATTATTCAAACAAACTCTCAAGTGGGATTTCTTTTGACCAACTCTTGAAACTCTAAAGGAAACAGATATAGAAAGCCTGGGTTCAAAAAAAAAAAAAGCACATATCAACAAAAGCTTGTACCAAGCCAATTCATTTTCTTAGCAGACATAGTTCCAGATAACCGCGCAGCATGGCATCAGCAACAGTAAGATCTATTCTCAGGTGCAATGTGGTACATCAAAACTGATTTTTAAAATATCCAACCAATATCACGAGCTGTTAACATTCAGCTTCAGTCACTTCAAAATTTTCTAATGAGTCCACAAAAAACCATAAAACAAGACCCACTAGACAGTGGCAGCCACAGAATTCAGGTCTAAACAGATGACTATTTGTAAGCTCTCTACAACAGCACTAATTGCCAGCAGTTGTCATGCATGTTAGGTCATTTCTTATGGATCTTATTGTTTTAAATCAACCTATTAAACGAATTAAAAAAAGAAAGAGGCTGAACAGATGAAGGTTGAGCTGGAATCAAACTGCGGATTATATCAGGGGTGCCAAATGTAACAAAATAAACTGAGTGTATACAACTTGTCATAACACTTGGATTATAATTACTTCAAAGGTAATAAAGACATATGATGTAGTTTATATAACTCGAAGCATATTTGGTCACAACTGATTTTGGTATTGAAGTTTGACTTGCTTTAAAAAATAAATTGTTGCAGGAAATGAAAAAACAAACACCAACTTAAAATGCACAATTTTAAGATATAATTGCAACAATTAAACTAAGAAATTGCAATAAAAATCATTGAATTGATTTAAGATATAAGACCCCCACTACCATCCTCTGCCAAAACATCGATAAACAACAAGAGAGCAAAGCTACCATACCAAACAATTCATACCTTAAAATGCACATTTGGGTGAAATATTTTCGTCAAGAACCGCACTTGCGGAGGCTGCAAGGGATACTGTTCTGGAACAGAAAACGCAAGCTGAAAAACTCCACCCTCAAAAGGAGTCTCCGACGGTCCCTATACACAAAAATTACACAACCCAGTCCATAAAACCACACAATTCTACCACTTTTCATCACTTCCAAACATCTTACCTTGACCAGAGCAGTCCATTTAAAAATGTTAGAATCATCACAAACTAATTGAATATCCGGATCAGCTACTTTCTCTCGCTGAACCTCCTTGTATTCCTTTAATAACCTCGCTCTAGATGCCTGCATTTCTCCTTAATATCAATAATTCAATTCACTAAATCCCTAACACAGTTCTATCATCCAATCACACGTAGAAATAAATCAAATAAAAAAAAATTAGTAAATCAACGGAGGCTGCTAACCTGCATGTTTATAAGCAGCCGTTGATGACCTAAATAGATTTCTTCCAAAAGTAAATTAACCGAATCGCGCTTCAATACCTGCGTAGTAACGGAGATAAATTATCAGTTAATAACTCATTAATAAAAAAATAAAAAATAAAAACTTTTCTCTCGAGTTTTGATTCTGGTTTTCTCGGAATCCAAACAGGTTACCAACAATTGGTACAGGTTAGATAAAGCTGAAGAAACAGGATAATGATAAGATAATTGAAAGTGATTAACGTGATTATTAAGAGCTGGATTAGAACTAGAATCTCACCTGGTTGAAGTTGTGAGAGAAGAGGCAGGGTGAGAATTTTATTCGATAATCGAACAGGTTAGCAGGAGTTTTTGGTATGTGGATCGCGGTTTACAGATTTTTCTTTTTGAAGCGGTTTGGTATCTGACTATCTCCACCGTTGATGAGAATATCAACGGATGAGGATTGTCAGATGACGACAATGGTGATCGCAGAACGAGGGAAAGGGTCATCCTTGGGATAAATTTATATCCGAAACCAAACACATTAGCTTCGGCCGCCCTTATACGCATCCCGCATATATTAATTAAAAGTGATTGTTTTTGGCTTTTTGGCCTGCGAACATTTAAATAATATAAAAAATTAAAAAAAAAATTTCTAACAATTATATAAAAGTGATTGTTGATGTTAAAATAAAAATAATAATTTAATATATTTTTAAATAAAAAATATTTTAAAAAATAATTGTTACTAACATACTGTCGAATATTATTTAATGACGTATCTGATGATTTTTACAATTTAAACTTAAAATTTTATTTTATTTTATTTGAACCTTGGAACCTTTAGATAACTCATGTTGGTCAATTTTTTTCTAAAAAATTATTAGTTGATATCTTGGTGATTAAAAAAAAAATGATATTTTTATCATAACATTGATAGCGATTAGTTTTTGTAATGTTTTTATATTTATTTTTTCATGTATGTTTTTTTCTATTTCTATAAGCAATTGTGTGCAACTTGTGTATTATTTAATAAAATTAAATGGAATGTAAGAAAAAAAAACAACGTCATTCAAAGCACCATATGGTTTAAAAATCAAATTTGTTTGTTATTCAAAGATATCAATTAAAAACTATTTATAATTCAACGAGTTTGTATAAATTAGTCAAGAGAACTATCGTATTTGACAGGGTCTAAGCCATTGATTTAAAATCAACGATTAGATTTTCATAATAAAATATTAGTAGGTGATCAAATATTTTTTTTGTAACGATAACAATTTACTTTGAGAAAATACCCTAAACAGTGGTTTGAATATCTATTAAAAAACATTTTTTAAAAAAAATACCGCTGCATCTCTGTCATATCACCTTTGCGATTGCGATCTTAGTGTATCTGATATTTTGATACTAAATGCTTGTTTAATGTTGTTTTTGTTTTTTAAAATATTTTTATAAAATATTTTTCATTTTAAAAACATTAAATTCATATATTTAAAGTATTTTAAGATAATTTTTAAATGTTTATATCAAAAAAAAAAAATATATATATATATATAAAGAATATTTGAATACATTTTTAATTGAAAAACATTACCAATCAAATATTAAATCGCATTAACATGGATACACTAAGATGGTGTTTACAATTACAATGCAACCACACTATTGAGGATTTGCTCTTTAGTTTTAAATTATTATTTCATTATTATTATTATGTGCTAATATTAAAAATAAATTTTAAAAAATAAAAATAAATTTATTTTAATATATATCCATAAAAACACTTTAAAAAACAACATTTCAATAAATCACCTTAACTACTATACATAATTATAAAACTCCCCTCCCCCTAAGCCAGATTTCATTGTAAATCAATTTTTCTACTAAATAATATCATTTTATTTTAAAAAAAAAAAAAAAATTAACTCTGATATAAAAAGAAGAAGAAGAATTGAGACACCAACCAACAGTCCAGTCAGGTAAGATCAGACTCAGTCATGTAACGATATCACTGTTTATAATTGTTAAGAAAGTAGCAAATTTGTTCCAAATATCAGGAGAGCGAGAAAAGTTGTCAGAAATGAAAGTGCTGGAAGCATCCTATGAAGGGAGATGATCATTAGAAACAACATTCCTGATTCCAGCCTCTGGATAATCAAAAGCAGTCCCTTTGGTGACTGACACTTCCAAATGGCAAGAAATATTCACACGAGCACTGAACTCTTGAATTCAATAAACCTAATCAGTTTACATTATCGATCAATCAAGAACTGATTGGGGGGGGGGGTAAAAAAATAGAGGTATCTTTCAGAAAGATGTCCAAGTTGAAAAAACCCAAAATCATAAATCCAACCTAATTGAGAGCATCAGCTTCTTCTTTTTTTCTCTCTACAAAGAATGTACATGATTTCCAAACAAACACAAATATGGGAACCCAAAATAGACCAAAAGAAAAAAAAAGAAAAATATATATATATATATTGAAATTTTAAAAAAAAAAATGGAAAATAAGATGCCAGATGGTGAAGAAATTTAAAAAAAAAAAAAAAATGCAACCAATCATGTTTTCACATGCTACCAGCTCTCCCAGGAGTGGATTTTCCTGGCTTGAATTTTGAAATATCTACTAGGTCTCCAAATAGCTTGTCCTCTGGCTTGGAAGGCTTACCAGAAGGCACATAGGAAGAAGCTGGAACCTGGTAAGATGAGTTTCTCAAGCCATTGTCATCTCTAACAGACAGTCCATGCATTCGCTGATCAAGGTACTGTGTCCCTTGTTGCGGTCCATACCCATATCCAGCCATTTGGTTGCCATACACTTGCTGAGGATACATTGAAGCCATCGGTCCAGCTTGCATTGGTTGTGGATACATACCCATGTACTGCCCTCCCTGCATTGCTTGAGGATTCATACCAAAAAACTGACTGCTCGGTGCAGTCTGCATGTACATACCCACATGTTCATTACCCACTGGTTGAGGGCCATGAGCGTACATACCACTAGGCAGTGGTTGTGAATGCGTGCCAACCATCTGGGTAGCTTGCATTGATTGAGGGTATTGAGCGCCTGCCACTGGACTTGTGTCTGCTTGCTGAGCTTCCCATGGGGGTGGAGGCAGTGCTCCACTACTTTGAGCACCTTTCAACAACCCAAGGTGAAAGCTTCATGAATTTCAATGCAATAGTAATAAAGAGAAACCTTATTCACTAGAATATGCAAAACTAAGACAGTCCAAGAGCCCCAACAACAAAAAAATTTATTTCAAAGGAACAAAAGTTAATTTGAAAATAGAAGCACACCATAAACTGGTGAGGCCGGCTGCTGTTGCTGCTGGGGAAGCTGTCCATTCCAGGCAGGACCAGTGCCTTGCATGTATACTGACTGCTCATATCGTGGTGATCCTGTATTAGGGGCATTTCCATTCAGGTGAAAATTCTGTTGCTGTTGGAATGGTGGAGTCAAGGAATTGGTTGATCCTGCCAGATTGGTGGGCTGTGTATTGGCTGTATTTGGAGCGTTGTTACCTTCAGAAAACATGTCAAACAGAACAAGTGCATTCTGCTGTGACAGAGGTGTGGACGTCTGTGGTTCTCCTACAGGAACAAGAGCCAGAGAGGTTCCAGCCTTTGGTGAGTTATAATCATCACCACTCAACAGGTCCAATTTGGGATTGGCTGCTGAAGTAGTTGGACCATTAGTTGCAGGAGGTGCAGGGAGTAACAACTGGTTTAGTGTTTGAGAATTTGAAGTTGATCTGCAGATATATTCACTCACAGTCAAATAATATAAATCTCATACTAGAATTTTACGAGTTTAAAACTTTGGCTTCAACTTTCAGCCATATAGCTCGACAAAAGTCGAACAATTTTCATACAACATTTCAACTTGAGCAGTTCAGAATTTCATGCCATATCTTTTTTCTTGCGGGTGTTGGTTGGAACCTTATTTGAGCTGATAACTAGATATGTTTCACAAAACTAATCTGAAGGCTATCAAATGGTTATAACAAATGGGTGACTCCATAAGTGATTCTTTGAGTCATGAATTCAATATCCTCAAAATCATTACTAATTCTGGCAGGCAAGTAGCGCAGTACATATAGCCAGATTCATAACCAGTCCCAAGACAGCTTAACTTGACAACCACAAACATATTATCCTAAAAGCCTGATTTAACAGACAACGTAGTTCCAACAAAAGGAAATGAAAAAAAAAGAAGAAAACTATGGCAATAAGATAACAAGACATTATCAACACACAACCACCATGATTGAATGAGAGTTTTTTAGGCAATCAATTCATGTATAAGTCACAACACTTATCTGGTCAATTTCTATCGATAAGAAACAGTTGAATAAATCTGCTTACCCCCCATCAGGCTTTTTGTCCTTATGATCTCCAGCATCAACTAGAGGAGCATCGATGACTACAAGTGCTCCACTAGATTCAGCTTTTGGTTTTTCTGCCAGACCTGGGGCAGAAGTTCCTGAAGAAATGGATTCATGCCTGGCTAATACTCGCTGCAAGTCATCATTCAATGCTAATCCTTGACAGAGTAGGGATTCATCCCTGAAAAAGAAAGTTCAGATTATGAAGCAAAATATGTCAACAGCAGTTCCACCATGCATTTAATACAGGAAGTGGGTTCAAACACACAACATTCTGAACTAACTCATCTCATTCTACCTCTTGTGAAAATGACTAATCTAGCAAACTGGTCAGTCACTCCAGTGCAGGTTCGACAATAACAGTCACAACCAGCAACAATACTATCAAGCTACGCAACAAATCTAGACTATGACGAGCATATTGCCCCCGCTCATAAAGATATAATTAATACAGTACAACCTATGCAAACCTTATCTCAAAACAAAAAGGTCACATCATGCCATTAATTTTAGATGTTATCATGTCCTCCTTAGATTTGGAAAATAGATTCATTACTCTAGCATGCCAGAAGCCAGCCAAACAATAATACACTGTTGGAAATTATTATTTAGGATTTGTACTATTTAGGACTTCCACTGTTAATGGGGCTAATTAATATCTAAGATTAAAAAGGATTTCGTTGTTTCCTTATCTTAATTACAAATCTTTAATTTTTAGGTGTGCCTCACACACATATTTAAGAAATGGGTGAGCTATTTTGATGAATGAAAAGCTATGTAGTGAAATTTTGCCAGCTCTTGTGGATTTCAAATGTTTGGGTTCTTGGGGATTCAAGAAGTGCTCCTTGTAGATTTCAAGTGTTTTGCCTAGTGGATTTTTGGTTTTCAATCTTCTTAGTATCTTTCCCTCTTGTTGTTCTACACCAACTTCATTTATCAACAAGCGCGCACATAAATGACACCACTCACCATGAAAATCGAATACAGGAGAAGTTTCTAAAATACCGGAAAACATTATAGACAAACAAAACAAGAAGAAAGGAGAATGGAACTTACGAAGTAGAATTAACAAGATGCACCACTCTTTGCTTGTATGTCCGACATTGTTCCACTAGGTCAACTATAACCTCCTGCCTAAGCCCCTGCAAATTGAGGAGAAAACTCACCGGTTTAAGAATTGAAAATGAGATTAAGAATCTTGATTCACACTAACCTAATTTACATGTGAGTGTAGGAAGTTTTAAGCACTTGATAACATGCAATTTTTACATTTAAGAACTAATGAATTCAAAATACAAATTAAAAAATTGTTGACTTTAAGATAGCCTGACATATTAAATAAATCACAAGTTTTTAACTGCCCCAAGGATTGGAAAATGTACCTCTCTGTTCCCTGGGTCTAATGCATTTAGCATCTCTGCTAGAACATCCATGATACCCCGAGCATTTTGAATTTCTGTCATGCTAGTGAAAGGAAGTTCAAAAATTAAAACAAACACACATCTTAAATAACCCCTGAATACAACCATAGAACACAGGATGTCATAAAAATAATGCAACCACCATAAAAAAAGTTTTGGGTTCATCTTTCAAGCATATGCCAAGGAAAGGAAGTGCCAAAGAAAGGCCAAAGCTATGAACAACTTATGATGTCTTGCTAAATAAATAAATAAAAACTGTCATTGGCATACCTCAATGTTGGGAACTCTGACTCTGAAGAAGATTCAGCCGCTCCTTGTGGATACTCAATACTGCGCAGATTTTGAGGATGAGATGACAGAGGCTGTGTTTGTGGAGGTGTGAATACAGGTGCGGACATCTCAGACCTTGGAGGGAACACTGCCCCAGCACGCTGAAATAGAGTAATTCACTTAGAGATACAAACCAAAACAGCCACATTATGATGATCAGAAGTGCTTGTAAGACAAAGTATTGGCAATGAAATGACAAAGCCATGCTTGTTCGGTGATTCATAATGAAATGCACAAATTATTCAGCTATGCCAACTATGATCAATGTGGCTGAAGGAACACATCATAGGAACATCAAAGGAAACTCACCAGCAACTCTTGGTATGCAGCATAATATTGTGGATATCTTGCCCTTGGACCACCAAAAGCTTCTTGCCAAGTATCTACCAGAATCAATATCTTCTCTTTGACATGAAAGTCAGGCTGCTACAATTAAGCATAACACACTATGAACAATTTTTACAAAAAAGAAGAAGACACAAATACAAGATATGTACAGAAACACTCACCTTTTTCTTAGCTATTTTGACCATCTCATGAAGAAGATCTTTCTCTGCCACATGCATATGTACAATGTCCCCACAGTTCTTTATGATTGTCTCTAACAGCTAGAAGCGCCCAGACCAAAATTGAAACAAACTTAGTTCTCTGGAAACAGGGTTGTTAAAAAATGACCAGAAGAGTGACAATGTTGCACTGAGAAAGCTGGTGATACAATTAATACTAAATTAACAGCATCCCCAACAAATTTACTACCTTCTACACCTAATCATACCATCACTCTCTCAAAAAGAGAGTTACAGTACAAACTAATTTGACTTCGTTTTCCAATACCATATCGAGGCAAAAGAAAAAAAGGATCTCGGACCAAACCCAAATTCGCCTAACACAATCAGATCTCCCCTTTCTACCTCAATCAAACACACCATAATACTCTACTTAAGATATTGGCCAATTTGTGCCAAGTATTCCGCTCACCTACTTGCTCATTCTCTTATACACACGACACTCTCCTAATAAAGCCTAACACTGATTCAATTTACCTTTTAGAAAAAAGATAAAAAAAAAAAGTAAATAGAACCCTAATGTAACAAGCATACTGAAAACTATATTGCACTCGTATCACATAAACTGAATAAAGTAAACAGATATATTCATCCAGTTAAAAACGAAACCAAGAGATGCCAAGCTTACTGTTAGGGCAAGTAGTTGAACTTTTGAATTCCTGCTACCAAGTTTCTTCTTTATTCCTTTGATAACATCCTTCGCTTGCCTGGTAATCCAAATCAAACCAAAAACTTCAAAACCTAAGCAATCTAAAAAAGTTCCCAGTCTTTAGATCGACAAGAAGCAAGCTTTATAATTTATTCAAAATGCAAATAAAAGAAAAAAAATAACTAGCCACGAGAATATAACACGGTTCAGAATATTGAAATTTTCTCCTCAGCTAATCAGAATCAACTGTTCGATCAAATTATTAAGAAAGAAGTTTATCCAAAACATTTACAAATTAAAAAACAAATCAATTTAAATTACAAAGTAATGAGTTACAAAATTATATATGAAAAAAAGCTTAAACACGAAATCAAGAGAGAAGAATCAAGTGCAGCGGCGCATACGTAGGGTCGCGATTGCACATATCACAGATCTCGATATTCATAGCCCAATCAGGCCCGATCAGCATGTCGCTCGTGGCTCTTTCCACCATAGAATTCACCATCTCTGCTTTATTTTTCTTCTCGAAATTCAATCAATAATGTAATCAGATCCTAAATTTTTACCACCGGACACCAATTTCCCGGCGAGATCGCACTCAGTTCCGGCTCCTAAACTCCGGTTAGAAACTACCGCACTAACGTTCGCTTTTCCCTTTCTCTCTCAGAAGTCTCTCTCTCTCTCTCTCTAGCAGAAGCACAAATCAAAATAGTTTCTCTTTTATTTCCCATAGTTTTTTTTTTTTTTTTTTTACTTTCCTTTTTAAGAAGCGAATTTATTATTTAAATTTTGTTATTCGAGTATTTCAGTTGGATTATTTGAAAATGGTGGACCATTAAGATGATGACACGCGTGGGAAGTTGTGCCATAATTTAGTTGAGGGTAAACTACATTATGACCCTGGTAGATTTTATAACGTTCCACTTCGGATTCTGTTTCTAGATTTCCTATTTTTAGTCCTATTGGTTTAAAAAGAAATTTAATGTTACTCCTAGATGTAAAATAAATGCATTTTTCATATTTTTCTTATTTATCTCTTTCTATTTCTATATTTCCTATTATATATGTGATAATTATATACAAAATCTTCAAATTGAAAAACAGGGATATTGATAAGTATATTCACATCCAGATTTTAATATACTTTTTCTTAATTTGTATTTAAAAATATTCATATACAATATCTTCAACTCTATCAAATCAGGTTAAATAGAGGAGGTTCTTTATTACAATATCCAATTAATCATGAATTATTATTATTCATCTTAGAATATTCAACTTTTTTATTATTGTTCTGTTATTATTTCAAAACTCTAAAAGAAATCACATTGTAAGTGTTAAACTAAAAAATAAATACAAATAGATCAATAATAAATCCATGAAATAGTCAAAGTGTGAATTACATGTATAAAGTCAAGATTCAAACCCATACATTACATCCAAGTTTAAAATTAAAATACCATAAAAATATATACAATACAATAAAATGTTTCAACATAAAAATAAATAGCCTCTAGGATTATGATTGTGTAGAAGAAGAAAAATTAATTTGATACAATAGACAATAGCACTAGCCGTTATAGGACTAGAAACTAAATAAAAAGCTATCTAGGTTTTTTTTATGTTACATATATTAAAAAAATAAAATATAAATCATTAATGAGTTAAGTGAATTTCACACTTTATCGGATAATTAAATTTGGTTAAACTGAATTGAATTTTTTCCATTTGCAGTTTAGTCAGTCCAAATAAAAAAATTAATCAACCTAGATTAGATGACACTAGTTATTCAATAAATCTTATCGGTGAAATTGTCATTTTTTTAGTTGAGATTAGAAGGAATTTGAATAATATTAAAGTAAATTCAGTTCAACCTAATCCAAAAATTTGCTAGTCCATAACTACATTGGATTTTTTAATTTTTATAGTGGTTTTTAAATATACTCAATTATATCAAAAATCATGTGTGTTTTAGCTCAATTCATAATAATTTCTAAAATTAGCTACAACAAAGAGTATTAATCTAGACACCTTTCATTTTATAGTACCAATAACTAACCATTAAATATTTCTAGTTCGATCAGATAGCCATTTTGAATGTATTTGGAATTGTGTTAGAGACTGTTTGTAAAATATTTTTTCTGCTGGTAAATAATTTAAAATAATATTTTTTATTATTTTCAAAATTTTATTTTTGATACTAGTACATCAAAATGATAAAAAAAACATTAGATAAATTAATTTGACGTAAAAAATTTTAAATTTTTTAAAAGTATGGTTGGACTGAAAAAATAAATACAACCATAGTACAATTATTCAACAGCAAAGTAGAATTTAAAATTATTACAAATTATATGGTTAATATAAGAATTATCATACGATGGAGACTAAAATGGAATATTCTTAATATATTAAGGGCTAAAATGTACCTTACCATTTAGTTCACTGCTGATCAGCCGACCATTTGCAATCCAACGGTTTGTATCGTTTATGCGGTGATTTCTACGGGCAACCGTTGCTCTTTACCTGCTGTTAAACGACAACTTGATTAAAGGTAGCATTTTAAGACAAAAAAAAAGAAGTTTATTTTATGATAATGTTTAAAAGATTTGTTAACCCTATGTAGAGAAATGGGATAAGATTTAAAAGTTTCAATAAGAAATTGAATGATTTGATTTGACTTGATTTATTTTTCAAAATCTAACCCATTATTAAATATACAAATCCCATCCTTTTTTCACCTGAATAACCTAGCCTAACACCAAATATTTTACAGGGAAACTATGTGTATTATTATTACTGTTATTATTCATGCGTTCTTGATTATATTTTTTTTCCAGTCAAGTATTAAGTAGCTTATTCACATGTTATATTCGTTTTTATATTTTAAAAGTATTTTTTTAAAAAAATAAATTTTATTTTTTTTACTTTAAATTAATTTTTTTTATGTTTTTAGAGCATTTTGATATGCTAATATCAAAAATAATTTTTAAAAATTTTTTTTAAAAAAATTATTTTGATATATTTTCGAATAAAAAATACTTTAAAAAATAACTGTAACCATACTCTCAAACACTACTAGACCTGTATAAAAAAATATTTATTTTTAACATTTATTTCCTATTAAGTAATAACATTTATTTTTACATATGTTTTTATTTGTTTTTATTTCCTAGTTCTTTATGGAGAGTGCATATAAAAAACATGCTCTTGAATAAAAATAAAAGGAAATTTTTAAAAAACAAACATGCTGTTTGAAATAAAGTTTTTATTTTTAATTGATAAATAAATTGAATTCACATATTTAAAAAATAAAAATTCAATTCATCTTGATTTCTATATCACTCTTGCTACTTTCATCTTATTTTCTTCAAATATATATTTTTAAAAATATATAGATAGATGAGTATTTTAAAATTAAATTTTTATTATTTGAAATTGTAAAATCAAATAACTTTATATCTAATTTATTTTTATATTACTTTTAAAGATTAATTTTATTTAGAATTTAATCCTAGAATCTCGAAATAATTCAAATCATAAAATTAAGACTTTTAAAAATGCTGAAAGTGAAATAAAGTCTTTCATCGTTTTCTGATAAAGAAGAAAAAGAAAGAAAAAAAGGACCAAAGGTCTCTTGTCTCGAAGCAGAAAGCTTTGCAATCTCAATGGATAAGAAAGTTTCAAGCCATGAAACCCGGTTGAAGAATAGCCTACCATGACAATGGCATCTTCTAGTCCTCGAGAGAAGGAGAAGAAGACAAATAAGTATAGTCTTGAAATCCAGTCTGGTCTAGCGGGTTAATTTAGAACTCAATCAACTCTAAACTAGAATCAGGTAGGGTTGAAAATAAAATAGGATAAAAAAAACCCCTATATGACCTGGTTAAAACCCGTTTGCAACTTGTTGACATTTGTTTTTTTTTTATTTTACCTAAAACGTGTCATTTTGATTTAAAAAACGAATTGATCCGGCTAACTTGGTGACTCAACTGATCCAATCAAAACTTGTTTGCAACCTGTTGATATTTGTGTTTTTTTTCTACCTAAAATGATATTATTTTAATTTAAAAAATAAATTGATCCGATTGAGCTGGTAACCGATCAAAACTTAAAACCCAGATCTTAAACCGTTATGGTAAAACAACTATGCAAAGAAGCATATCACTTTTTGCAAAGCAATGGCTTAGATAAGAACTATACTACAAATTCGAGGACCATGACTAGATAAGCTCCACTCATGGGGTTTCAGGCACAGGTGTCCAGTACCGTCCACCACATGTTGATGCAACCTGTCTGTTTCTCTGATTCATCAGTACTACCTTTTAAGGTTCCATGAACATCATGCCCTTGATTAGATGCCATACGGAAGTGTTCCAACAATTTTGTAGACATGCACAGACAATAGTGCCCCTAACAAGTTGGTGACTAGTCAGGTCATTCTTTCTTTCGGCAAAGAAAAGGTAGGGTTAGAAATTTAGAATCGTTTCTCCTTTTTATATGCCTTGCACGAAGATTACCTTGGATTTGAAAGTGAAAATCTTTGTTATTAAAAACAAATGGATTAAGGATATTAGCTGACTGTAAATTGTATTTTTTGAATTTCCTATGTTGGATCCACGAGCTTATATAGCGAGTATTGAATTAGTTATTTAAATTGATTTCTTTGAATATAAAAAAAAAGGTTTAACTAATATATATAAAATAAATCGATTCAATATTAAGCTATGAAAAAAAAACAATAATTGAACAGTGTTAAAGAATTATCTAACTTATTAGTTTAAGTCATTAGATAAAATTTTAAAATATAATTCATATCATTCACAAATACACTTCGTCAAATTAAAAGTTCTTTAAACTTAAAACTTACGCAAATTCATATTATCTTATACTTAATTTTTTATTGAATAGAATAAAAAAGGTGGAATTTGGAAATTTGTATAATAACTTAATTTGATATATATATCTTTTTGTGCTTGAAGTCCCACTTTGCAGCACCAAAGAAAGAAAAAATAATAATGGAGTTGAGGGACCAGCACTGGGACCGCAGGGGGGGCCTGATTTCATGTCCTCCAGTATAAGATGATAAGGTTCGAGCCAAGATATAAATCTTAGGAAAATGGCTTGCAGGATGCACAAATGCAGTGCACTTGGATATTTCTGGTGGAAAAATAAGAGGGAGAAAACCCAGTACAGCTGCTGTACCAAAGTTTTCCTCTGAATCTAGCTCTCGTAGCCACATGGAACCTGCAAATCCTTAAAGCACCACGGCAGATTTATGGTGCAGCAGATACGCCAGCGTTTTGGCCATGAGAAAATCAAACACAGCAACAAGAAAACATCCATGCGCGTACATATATACTCTTACCATGGCTAAAGAGCCTCCCACGATGAAGGGCATCGTATTGATTTAGTTGAAACTTGGAAGTGTCCTGGTTTTCTGCTATGAATCGAAGAGAAACAACTAAAAACTCGATCAATTGTAGAAGATGATGGCTCAATATCAACCTAGCATCACGCTTCCACGTAAATCTCGGTTTGAGGGATGCTTAGTATATTGCATAGATGTTTTTTACCACTGCTACACAGGGTGAACAAGTTCTCCATGCGCTGCCAATGAGCATCATGATCTCATCAGCCTTCCTTCCTTCCTCTACAGTCACTTTTTTACCTTTATTCCGTGGAGTTTACCCTCCCTTAGCAGCTCCTCTGATAGCGTCAGAACTCACTTAGCGGTGCACCCGCTCAAAATTCCGTCGAAGGCAGGCACCAGAAGGTCTTTTTCCCAGGTAGCAAATGCCATCATTATCCAGCCAGATGGATGCATATGCACCATTCTCCTCTGCTTCCATCTTTGAAGGCACTCTTCATGGTGGCAAATTGTGGGGGTTTTATTGGGACTGATGAAGTTATATCAGATTTAATTAATAATATATTGCTCCATACCTGCAACACAGATTTCATTATGATGAAGTATATAGAAAAGCCTTACATTTTATAATTTATTGAAAAACTAGTAATTAACAGGGATCTAAGGAAGCCATAATCACATGATATATTATATATATGCGACTCACCAGAACATCTAGCAGTCTTCGATTTTCAAAAACGATCCACGTTGTGAAATAAACCCAGGTCTTTGAAATGCAAGATTTCTTGGTATTAGACACGGATTATGCAAGTGTCCACTTTCCAGGCAGTTTATGCTAATATTTGAGTGCTGAAAATGGGTTTTGGCATAGAATTTGAGTGAGAATCCATGGGAGAAGAAAACCAATGAGAGCAGAGCTTTCCGTCAAATAGTGGCTGATCGTATAACCGGTTTTCCTTTTCCTACCGATCTAATAATTCATTTTTTTTAGTCAACGATGAAGATTTGAATTGCTCTAGACCATGCTGTTGCTGACTTCATGTGTCTGGATTCCAAGAAAAATTAAGGCAAGTCGTTTGTTTGTAGGTTTTGGCCTCCACCCGGACCGGTTCCATGCCCGGGTCGACCCGCCGGGCCGGTCCGGGTTTAAAAACAATGTGTATAGGTTTCTATTTGATTTTTCTCCAATGTCATCCTCAACCTTTTAAAATTGTACACAATCTTCCCTCGATGTTAAGTCTCTCAATTTCAAATTTAAATATTCCCGTTTTCTTTTATGATAGACCCTGTTCCAAATCTTTTCGTTGATTTTAAATTCAATTATTTAAATTATATCAAAGAAAATAAATAATATATAGCTAAGTCTTATTATATTTTAAAATCATGCCCATTCAATTTGAATTTAGTAATTTACATAAAATTAATAAAATAGAAATGAATATAAAAGAATCTCAATCAAGTATTATTACGGTGTTTAAGTAAATAACTAGTAATATTCTATTAGTTATTCTTCATATTCATATGAAAAAATAATAATAAAAAAAATTCTAGTTATAGATATTTTTATTATTTTTTATAGGTCATAAATTTTATTTTCTCTTTTTTTTTATTTTTATTTTTTTTTCAAATAGATCTATTAAATAACTTATAAGATATCATTAACTATTTCCTTAGCATAATGAAGTTTTTCATCTTATATCGTTAATTTTATTATATATGATCATTCTAAATAAATTGAAAATCTCATTGTGATTTTATTTATTATTTTTTTAGCTTTCAGCATATAAATATTTTAATTTATGAAACATTAGTAATTCATAATTTATTGGGTGATCCATATGCAATTAATCATAAATACAATGAAAAAGTTTTTGGCACTGAATTGTTAAATTGTTATAAATTGATAATTTATCACTAAGTTCCATTTCTTATATATATATATATATAAGCCCAAGCCTTATGTTCCAGCAGCTTGGGCCCAACAGGATCACGGTCGCAGCCTCGCAGGGTCCCTCCTCTTTCCTCTCGGCTTCCTTATCATCTCCAAATGATAGCAGAGTCTCTTTCTTTCTATCACAAACACTGCCTTATCTCTTCTAGGGTTAGGCTTTTTCTCACTCTCAAATTTTCCCCGGATATTCTGTCCTGTCCCCTCAAAAAATGACTTCAACAGCATCAGCAACAGCAACTCAAATTCATGTTCTAACAGCAACTGGGTTCTCAACGAAACCCACAAATCTTTCTCCAACAACAGTCTTCTTTGGCCAATCACTCACCAGAACGACACACTCCTTTGGCCTTGTTGCTACAACAACATCTACGACTTCTTCAAGGTTTCCTGTTTCTACCAGTGCAAAGGCCAATCCAACTGGAGAGCAGAAATGGACCCACGAAGGCTCTGTCACCGAATCACTACCTAATGGAATGTTTCGGGTCCTCCTAGACAATAAAGATTTGATTATTGGTTATATTTCTGGTAAGATACGCAAGAACTTTGTACGGATTTTGCCAGGAGATAGAGTCAAGGTTGAAGTGAGTCGTTATGATTCGAGCAGAGGGCGCATTGTCTATAGACTCCGCAATAGAGATCCAACTAGTGAATGACTGGGCCGTGTCCTTTTCTTTTATGCAACTTGTAGAAAGCATCTGAATCCACATGTTGTTTTTTTGTTTTCTGTCCATGCTTGCATATGAAATTATTAAATAATAAAGTGCTTTGTATTCTTAGGGTGTCAAGGTTCTACTCACGGTTCCCATTCTACATTTTGCTATTAATCTTTGAGTTTTTCCGAAGAGGGGTGTTGTTAACCTGTTGAATTTGGCCAATATTAGTAAATCAAGTTGAGTGAAGAAAGAATTTCAAATGGGATAAGGGTAGTGCTTCGAGGAAATATGTCTAGCTAGCTCTCTCTGGTTTGCCTCAGAACCTGTTTACTGTAGTGAGGCACCGATTCCATCTAGTGGAAGTAAAGTGAAAGGTAGCGTCTGGTGTGGGATTTGATCTTCAAGGCCGTCTCGAGAGTGTTCTTCTATTTTATGTTGATTTTTCTTCAGCTCTGCCTCCTCTGAGCCGTGCATGGAATAGAAAGAATGGCGATGCTATACTGTAAAATTGAGCTCAGAGCTTGAAGTAGAATTGAAAGAGTGATAATGGTTTCGAGTAAACAACTTAATCCAAATTTTAGTTTGTATGGCATTTCTTTCGCTCCCTGCTTAGGAGCATATTGCCACTTGGAAACAAAATCATCTGAGATGCTGTGATTTTGTTGCCACAAGATTTGGTGATGTGTAGATAGAATTCAATGGGATCGATTGCTCTCTATACAATCTGGAAACATGCCTCTCTTTTGGGCATTGGTAACTTATTGGGAGCTTCCATCTCTTTCTATGGAAGACGCTATTCATCTGGGTCTCCAATGGAGTCGATGACATTCTGAAGCTTGGATGTACCAAACACTTCCTTGGAACCCGTTTGTTATACGGCCCAGATTTCTAGCTAAATGTCTTTTTGATATTGTAATAACGGATAAAATTAAATAATTATTTAAAAACAAAGAAAATAATTGTTTTTGACAAGTACTTTTGTAAAAACATAAAAAACAATAATATCTTTATACTTTCTCGTCGAGTTTAATGTGCATTAAACAGGAGATAGGATATCAACTTGTGATGTCTTGTTCAATTTAATCCCACCTATCTTGTTTTGTATCAAATGTTATGTTCATCGTATCAAATGTAATTATTATTATTATATTTTTATTGTCATGAAAAATTGAAACAAGGTACTGTAAAGGGATAGGAAATGGGCTGAAATATTATCGAAAACACTAAAAAACATGGTAAGGATATTGTGGCCAAATGCACTTATATCCTCTTATAATTTATTGTGTGGATTGTTGAGGAGATTTTTTTATTTATTTTGATCATTAAAGTTTTTTTTCTCCTTGACTAAGTTTTTTTGTGGCCAAATAGATAACCAATTAGCTCTAATTTGTTAAAAAAAGGTATGATCGAAAGATGGAGGACCATGATGGGAAAATAGGTGGTAACTTCAAATTTTGTGAAAATAATCCACTTTGATCCCTATACTTTTCAATTTTTATTTTTTAGGCGCTTTGGTTTTTAAAATTTTGATTTTGGTCCAACACTCCACTTTTTTTTATTTCTAGTCATTGGTTGAGAGATGAGAGAATTTTTATTTAAAAAAATAAATAAAAAAGTTAAATTGATTGCGTGTGCATATATATAATATCAGAATTCCAAATTAAGTCTAATATCTATAATTTATAATGTAAAAATAATAGATAGTGATATTAACTTGATTTAAGTATGTGGTTATTCAATATTTAATATTGCTTAATCATTTGTTTTTTGTTATAATTGTTGAAGAAATTCATTATTTTTGTCAAAATGTTGTTAAAATATAAATATAAATGTTTAATAATTACAACATATTGTCCTAAAATGATAAAAAAAATCAATAGCACAAAGATTTTTTTTCGAGATACACATTAGTGACGAACAAACATTTAAAGAAACCACATCTAAAAAAAGCATTAAACAAAGATCTTAAAAATCCTGACGGTGCCCTTTCTTACTTCTTGCGGCCTTGTATACAAATACAAGAAATCTCGAATCCTCCAGTTTTTAGAAATCATACGCGCCACCGCGCGCGAAACCCCGCCAAAACCCGCAACACCTGTAAACAAATAAAAAAATAACTAAAGCAACCGCACACTACAACCGTAATGCCACCGTGATCTCCACGAATCAGGCACTATTCTCACCGTCGAATCCCTTAAAATTAACGTCATTTTTACGCAACTGACCTCAATTAGTTCCTAATTAAAATAACAAACCCCACAAAATCCAAATCACATGCTTGCTTTTTGTTTCTATTCACTCCACAAACCCTAAACGTCACCGATCCGAAATGGCTTTAATCAGCGACGCATTACGGCAAGCTTTCATGCCGAAACACGAATACGAATCTCTTCGCGAAGAAGACAGAGCATGGGTGAAATTACAGCGACCGTTATGGATTTCTACAGTGGGAACTATTTGCTTAGTGATTTTTGTTTCGACGACCGTGAGTTTAAAAATCGTGTTTCCTGGTGATAATGGGAAGAGACCGTTTTGTAACGGTATCAGATTACAGCCATTGCCGATAAAAAATGGCGGGGATTCGGATTTGTTTCCTGGTGCCTTTTATTTAACGGATCAGGAGACTGTTGATTATTATTGGATGGTTGTTTTTGTTCCGTCAATGATTGTTTTCCTGGCTTCGCTTGCCTATCTTGTTGCAGGTAAGGATTTTTTATTTGAGGGGTTTAGTAGATTTTGTTTCCATTTTTGGGTAATGGAGGTGTTATTAATTGTGTGTTTTAATGGGACTTGGTTGTTCATGAGGATTGGTTTCCATTTATGGAATAAAATGCAACTGTTCTTTAATTGCTAAATGAAATAACAATTTGGTATTTGGGTTAGCTTTTAGGGTTTTGTGTTTTTTTTTTTTTTTGGAAAAATGGGAAAGAGCATGTTTGAATTTTTATATTAGATAATGATAATGGCTTATTGTATATTGCCCTTTCTTGCATTTTGATACTTAAAAGTTTGTGTTTAAGAAAATGTATTGAGCATTGAAAAGGAAATGATGAGAGTCTCATTTCAGAGTATGGCCATTTGCGTAAAGTGATATGGTAAATTGCTTTTTGGACTTAAAAGTTTCTGGCATTTTGTTTTGTGTTTTTTGAGTTTAGAGGTACAGTGGATTTAAATGTAAACTTGACATGGTCAGTCTTGGAGATAGATTGCTTGATGTAATTATCTAATAGAAAGAAGCATGGAATATGGAACTTTTATTCAGGACCGAAATATTGAAATAGAGATGGGCATGTGGATAACATCTTGATTGTATAAATACTCCTATTGTGTGTGACTAGGGGAATGAGTGTGGGGGTCTTTTGTCTTGGCATTAAGGGTAGGATATTTGAGGTTGGGTTGGCAGGTAGTTTGTTTCTTGTTTTCTCAGTTATCCAGAATCTCATGGTTTTATTCATGATGCAGGGATGGATGTTGCTTATTCTGCTCCAGCAAGACATGGATGCTTAAAGGTGGTTGAAAATAATTACTGTGCTTCAAAAAGGGGTATGTTCTAATTTTCTTGCCCCAGTGATGTAGTCTAAATATTTGCAAGGTCTGTGGTCTTCCCATTAAGAGTCTTTTCAGTGTATAAAAATGCCATTGTAATTATTTATAGGGCTTAGTTTGGCGATTTAGGTTTTAGGATTGTACTTAAAAGAAGGAAGCAAATAATTCTTTACACGTGATTTAGTATTTTTTTTTATTTATTGGTGCTTCAAGTGTTGGTTGCTGCTATTGTTCTGAATAGTGTAACTCATGTTTGGTTGATGATTGTTCTCTCAAACTTACCAATAATGCTGACGACAAAAGGCAAAACATGCTCTATGAGAGGCACAGTAAGAAAGGGAGGGATTAGTAAGTTTTGCCAGAATAACACCTGAATTGCTAATATCATATGATATACTGGTTTTGCTTTCCTAAGTGGCTTCACTATGCCTTTAAAGTTCTGATTCATGCAGCATTGGGTTGCTAAGGAGATGGGCAATAAAATGGGTGATTAGTTTTTAGAAGTATCTACAATAAGGCTTTGGTGATGGATGATTCATGCATGAGTACATTTTTGGATCAGTGAACCCTTATGGTTTTTTTTTTTTTTTTTTTAATTTCTACTAGGTGTCCTTTTCAATGGGTGCCTTGAGGTTTAATGGGTTCCCGGGCATTTGTTTTTATGACAAGTGTAGTGACAATGCTCTATTAAGTCAGATCAAGACACCAGCAGACCTGCTAACTCCTTTCCCCATTGTATATTAGGTCTGGAACCTGCATGAGCAGATACCAAGTTTGATGCAATCAAAATGTTTTATTTTAAAAATTGTAATGCACCACAAATCGCCTCATTTTCTTTTTAGCCAGTACTTAGAGATTTATGAGATGCAAATGATTTCACTCCCCTAAACCTTTTTCCCAACAAGAGATCAAGAAGTAAAGTGGAGGCAGCTGAATGACATTAACACTGATTTGTGCAATCCGAAATATTGATGAAGTTAGAAACTGAAGAATCAATGGGTTGACAGACTGCTGTTGAAATTGATAAAATAAGGACTTCTTAGCAAATCATTTGTTGCTTAATGCTTGCTACATAGCTATGAAATTAACAAGAAGCTTACTGCAGTTTCCTAGCAAAATGATAAATGGAACAATGGACTCGTTAATTACTTTAATCCTCTAGATTAATCAGAATGGGATGGCCTTCTTTTGACTTCTAGTATTCTTGAACAGACTTGATCATGGATGATTGGCTCTGCAAATTGCTTGCTGGAAGCCAATTCTGGCTGTAAACCCTTTTTTCTCTCTCTTCAATTTGCTGAACTAATTCCCATGATATTGCTGGAAAGTGAAACAAAGATTAACTATTTAAGGCCTGCCCTTTCAGCATATTCATGATATTGCTTTTCTGTGTGTTCCATAGAGGTGTTGCCCAATTATTTGATCGATGAGTATCTTTTAACTGTTTTTGACATATAGGTGGGGTGCGATGTCTGTCCATTTTGAATAGTGTCTTTGCCATTATCTTTGGTCTCCTTGCACTGTTTCTTGGTTCAAGCCTCCTGACACTGGGGAGCAGTTGCTCATTGCCTTTGTTTTGGTGCTATGAGATTGCAACATGGGGGCTAGTCATTTTATATGCAGCAACTGCCATCTTTTTAAGAAGGAAAGCTGCTCTGATTCTTGACGAGAGTGATTTTGGTGGTCGAAACCTGGGTCTGGAAATGTTGGAAGCCAACACCATGGTGGTCACTCCAGATCTAGAAGGACGTGTTAATGAAGGTTTCAAGACTTGGATGGGGTCGTCCCTTCTATCTTCTGATGAAGAAGACGAACCTGACAATTATTCAGAATCACCTCAAATCACTCGCTCTTCTTCTAACAGACAAAGAGTATGATCTTGAAGTCAAGTGGCATGTGTAGCTTTTTTGCAGAGTTTTTCTCAGGTCCAGCATCGAGGCTGGATGGAGCTTGTCATGTTAACTGATGGTTATCAGAAGCCAGTTTAGCTGCTGACACTGTAATGAGACGAACAGTGAGTGCATGGCTTTGATGATGATGTCCATGTGACTATACCCTCTGTCGCACCTTTGGCCTTTGAAGTAGTCATCGCAGATATGGAGGTTGTAAATAATTAAATGTTGATCTCACCTTTTATGTTGGGCTCCAGAGTTAATGAAAAAGCAAGCATTTACATTCCACTAGTGATTTGATTAACTCGAGAATGCCAGGTCTAGCAAGCAGATTGTTCATACGATTTCTTTTTACACCGCCACATCCCAAAATGTCAGCTGAATTTTCAGGTGACTTCGTTGGCTAAATTTGTTACCGGGGATGGCAATGGGTGGGTATCAATGTATATATTATTGCTTCATGATATAAAAAATTTAGATATTTATAAAAAAAATAGGTTTTGAATATTTATTTTGGAATTCATCACACCGGCTATTATTTATTATTTAACATAAAATAATATATATATATATATATATTATTTTACTTTTAAGATGTTATTTCATAAAGATAAATTTTTCTGTGAACACATCTTTTATTTATCTCAGCAAACATCTTGTTTCTCAATTGATTATACTAAAAAAAATATTTTATGATCGTTAAGTAAACTAAAAAAATTAAAGTAATATATTTATATTTTATTTTGTATAATTAAAAGTATAGTTTTTAAACTTAACTTGGTGGTTGACCTGACCCAAGACTTGGATAACGGGTTTTGATTAGGTTACTGAGTCATCTCGGGTTGACCCTTATTTTTTTTTTATAAAACAAAATGATGTTTTTGCAAAAAAAAAAAAAAAAAAATCAACGAGTTACAACTTGGTTTTTAATCGGGTTACTTGAGTTTTTGCCTTCTTTTATTTTTTTTGTAAACCTGATTTGGTTCTAGTTCTGGGTAGGTTGAGTTAAATTTTAAAACTATGATTAAATAAATAAATATAATAAAATAATGTTCAAAATAAATTTAAATTTTTTAATAATAAAACTCCGATTTTAATTAAATTTTCATGAATAATTTGTCAATAATATTATTATTTTCAAATAAATACATAATAGCAATTTTTTTTGTATTAAAACTCAAATATAGACTTAAAATAATATTTAAAAAACATATCAAAAATTAAAAGTAAATGAATATCATGTTTTTTTTTTCTAGAGTGTTCATAAAAAAACCCAAAGGAAAAAAGAAAAAAAACAGCAAAGTGCCACCCAAGCTTGCCTACCATCATAATTGAGAAAAATATTTGCACCTCACACAGTTACTCGCCTGTTTCAACCAAGCTACAATACTAATTTGATATAAATCAACTAAAAAAATATATTAAATTTCTTCTTTAAACAGTGAGCAACATAGAAAATCAATTCTTCTCAAGAGTCAAGACAGGATAATCTTAATGGGCCTTATCACAACTTTAAAAAGCCCAACTGTAATAACTAAACCCTAGTGTGCGTCCCCGCTTCTCTCCCTCGCTGCCTCTCCCACTCCCCCATCTTCTTCTCCCCTATCTGTCTCCCTAATCTGCTTCCTCCGAACCCTAATTCTCCAACCATGGCAGCATCGTACGACTACGAAGACGCTCCTAGCAGGCACGATGAAGAAACTGGTCCACAAGGTTACGACCCAAACTTCGTCCCGGACTCCGTCAAGTCCTTCGTAACACACTTATACAGACACATACGAGAGAAAAATGTGTACGAGATTCACCAGATGTATGAAACCTCTTTCCAAACACTCTCCGACCATCTCTTCAAAGACACTCCTTGGCCTTCAGTCGATGCGGTCGCAAATTATGTCGACAATGATCATGTTTTTTGCTTGCTTTATCGTGAGATGTGGTTTAGGCATCTGTATGCAAGACTTTCGCCTACTCTTAAACAGCGGATTGATAGTTGGGATAATTATTGTAGTCTTTTTCAGGTTTATTTATTATTTTCTTTTTCTCTCTTCAATTTTTTCTGTTTTGTAATAATTGTTACAATTTTTGTTTGTTTGATTTGATAGGTGGTGTTGCATGGAGTGGTGAACATGCAATTGCCGAATCAGTGGTTATGGGATATGGTGGATGAGTTTGTTTATCAGTTTCAGAGTTTTTGTCAGTATAGAGCTAAGATGAAGAACAAGACTGAGCAAGAGATTGCCCTTTTGAGGCAATTTGATCAGGTAAAGATTTTTGTTGCTTGTAATCTGGGGATGGCTTTTTTATATAATGTTTTTTGATTTTTTTATTGTTTCAATGTTGGGTGCTGTTGTGGAAGGAAAGGGAAATAAATCAGTGAATTGTAGGACGCATTCGTCCCAGAAGTTGTGATGCGAGAAACAATGCTTAAGTCTAGTGTTATTTTTGGTTTTTATTTGTTGGAAATTGCTGTTTAGTTTTTCAACAGAGATGAGAAATTGGAATTTACCCCATAAAAATTGATGAGACAATAACAGAAAAGAGGAAAAATTAGAACTAGGAAGGTTGTTTTTTAGGTTATTTTTATTGCTTGGATGGAATATTGCATCTTTATCTTGACTTTGGGAAACATGGGGTGAGCAATGAAATTTGAGCCAAGATGGAATTCCGAACGAACCCTTCTGTTGCTTATCTTGATGGATGCTATAATGTGATAATTACTAGAGTCATGCTATTTTACACGTGTTTTTTTGGATTTAATTTTGGATTATTGGATTAGAATTAAAGGGCTGTGTACGTACAGGCTTGGAATGTGTATGGAGTGCTGAACTTCTTGCAAGCACTGGTGGAGAAGTCGAGTATCATTCAGATACTGGAGCAGGAGAAGGAAGGTATTGAACAATTCACTGCTACTGATGGGTATGATTATAGTGGTGGCAGTAACGTCTTGAAGGTTTTGGGGTATTTCAGTATGGTTGGTTTGCTGCGAGTTCACTGCCTCCTGGGTGACTATCATACTGGCCTGAAGTGCTTACTTCCCATTGACATTAGTCAACAGGGTGTCTATACCAGTGTCATAGGAAGCCACATCGCTACAATATACCATTATGGTTTTGCCAATCTTATGTTGAGGAGGTACGCACTACCTATGGTTTTTCATCAGCATATATCTGTTTTCTTTCTTCATTTTCTTGTTTTAAGACTCCATCCTTATATTTCCCTTGAGTTGGTCTATTTTGCTCAAGTCTATCATGCCGGTAACTCTCAGGTTTGTATGAATTGCATTTGAAAAAAAACCCATGTGAAGTAGAGAGACTAGAGTATTCCCAGACAATAAGTGAACCTGTTTAGTCCATATCTAAACTCTCAATCATACTCCCCAATTCTCATTCCAACCCAAGGTTAAAAATATCTAATCTCTTAGGTTAGTCCCATTGTTTCTTCTTGTTTATTAGTTTGCATATATAATATTGTTCTGGGCTTTACCTGAATGAAACCTTTTTTTTTTTGCTGTCCTTTTATGTCAAACATCTTTTGTTTCTTTTTATAGGTATGTGGATGCTATTCGTGAATTCAATAAAATTCTCCTGTACATATACAAGACTAAGCAGTATCATCAGAAATCTCCACAGTATGAGCAGATATTAAAGAAGAATGAGCAGATGTATGCTTTGCTGGCAATTTGTCTGTCACTTTGCCCACAAGTGAAGCTTGTGGATGAGACAGTCAATGCACAATTAAGGGAGAAGTATGGTGAAAAAATGGCTAGAATGCAAAGATATGATGACGAGGCATTTTCTCTCTATGATGAACTCTTCTCTTATGCATGCCCTAAGTTCATTACTCCCTCAGCTCCAAGTTTTGAAGAACCTCTTGTAAACTACAACCAGGTATGCTTTCACATTTTACATGAACAGAGCTACCAGGAAATGTTTGAACAGCACACATATTTCTTGGTGCTCTTGTCATTGACCATCTAACCTATATGGAAATCACTTGCGAATTAAATTATGTAAACATGCTTTCACAGAAGTTGAGGTATGCTGTATGTTATTAAAATAAATTTGTTATAGTACAACCAGGTGTGCTTTCACATTTTACATGAACAGAGCTACCAGGGAATGTTTGAACAGCACACATATTTCTTGGTGCTCTTGTCATTGACCATCTAACCTATATGGAAATCACTTGCGAATTAAATTATGTGTACATGGTTTCACAGAAGTTGAGGTATGCTGTATGTTAATAAAATAAATTTTTTATAGTGATGCATATGCTAACATAATATCAAAGTGGATACTTAGAATTTTCTTAATGCCAGAAATAGGAGTAGAAGGGAAGAAAATAGCAGTGACAGTGGTCACACCAAGCTAAAGCAGCATATTTGTTGCCATATGTTTTATATGGACAAAGATACCACTTATAAATTCCATATGGTTTAGACACGGCTGTACCCTTTGTGAGTTATCTGGATTGGGCAATTAGGATTCCCTCTTAATTTATCATTTTGGCCCCCCTTAATTTTATTTTTTGGTTCTGCCCCCGACTGTATGCATATGATATTTACAAATTGCTGTTTATGTCTGCAGGATGCTTATAGACTGCAACTGAAACTGTTTCTTTACGAAGTAAAACAGCAACAATTGTTGTCAGGTGTTCGAACCTTCCTAAAAGTGTATTCTACTATATCCCTTGGGAAGCTTGCTAATTACATGGAAGTGGATGAACCAACTTTAAGGTGAGGTTTTTGTTCCATAGGCTTATTTCATTGAAACCTTTAATGATTGGAAATGATGTCTTGAACATGCTGCTGCTACATCTTACAGGACTATCCTGATGACATACAAGCACAAGACTCATGCTGTTGATTCCGAGGGAAAGATTATATCTAATGCTGATGTGGATTTCTACATCGATGAGGTATGTTTTTTTGCATGTGACTATGTTGTTGATCTTTTTTTAAGTTATGCATGGAATTTAATATGATGTTAAATTGACATATTAGCATGTTCTTGGAGTTTTAATAGTCTCTTTGGACCATTGCAACTAGCTGGACTTGTTGATTTTATTCACAATGTTGAATGAACAAATCACTGAGCCTTTCAGAAATTCATGAGAAAATTTACCATGGCAACAACCAATTCTTCATCATCATAGCACAGAATCATGGTTCCCATGATATAATTGACTATGGCAAGAACCAATTCTTCACCATCATAGCTGTTGTCGAGTTGTGGTGTCCACACCATAAGCCATACATTTATGTACTCTTGTTTGATGTGTGCATGTGCTGATTACATCCAACTAAGCAATGCAAGTTAAAATACTTCCAAGATATACTATGGAAAGGCAAGAAGTAGTAGGCTGTATTTATTGAAAAATTTATGTTCTTTTGTTCTCAAATAATGCTTTACTACTGCAGGACATGATTCATGTTGTTGACACCAAACCAGTGAAGCGATATGGTGATTACTTTTTGCGGCAAATTGTCAAGGTATACACTCATTTTCGTATTTGCTGGTGTTCCTATTTTCACATCAGTGTTTAACTTCGTCTGTCATGATTTGTTTTCTTTTCCTTTATGATACAGTTTGAAGGGGTGATAAATGACATGGATCGGATAAAGCTGGAATGAGGCCTGTAACTTAGAATTTTGTATTGCCATAACTTGCATCTAGATTCTCTTTGTTTGGCTGAGATTTTGTTATCTATTGGCATTTTTTCAGTTTTATTTATTTTAAAATTTTGAATCAGAGCAACTGTGTTAGTTCTGCGTCTGCCACCCCAAAAAAGAAGAGAGAAATTGGCTTTCGGGATCCTTAAAAATGTTGTCGCCATGTCATTCTCACAATTCATGAAATATACAAGGGGCTTTATTATTGTACTTGGAATGGTTTATGCTTCTACCATGAATAGTATAGTGTACATCATGCATTAGACTAGTGCGTAGCACCTGCATTCTTTAACCCTAACAAACAGCATCATGTTGTAGCAATAAATCCGATTTGTCTAGCAAGTTTAACAAGCTGCTTTTTTCTTTTCAAAGGTAGTCCTCTTCTTCTTTTCTCTCTTTCCCAGGACCGATGACTCTCTTGTCCAGTGCTGCTAACTATTATAGGAGGATGACTAGCTTGTTCATTACTCTGAACTATTATAATGGCATGCTGTCCTTTCAGGACTACAAACAGTTTAGGATGTTAATTAAATGGCTGGAAAAATGAACAAGTTCCAGGTGCTGTAATGGAAACAAAAATTGGGGGCATGTGAGAGACGCTTATGAAATTGCAGCTGAAAGTGGCAGAGATTGCTAGCTTCCACTCCAGCCATTATCTAGACTGGTATTCGCTTCATGAAATGGTTAGGACGTCTGTCTGCTGTCCCACTGTACTGTTCCTTCTCCTTGTGCCTTTGCGAGGATGTGATTGCTTGATCATGTGTACCGCCACTTTGTTAGAATCGAGAACGAGGTAATGCCGCCCTTGCAAGTAAGCCTGTCTTCTTGCCGTCAAGAACCTGAGGGCAATCTAATTTTAGTTAGCACAGCTGAAAACTTATTTATAAAAGTAACACAGTGAGATGCACATGCGTGACCAATCGAATTAAAAGACAGACAATAATGAGCATAATGGCTTTAGAACACTTAATAAATATCCCCCCTCCCCTGCGCCGCTCTCGCCCTCCCTTTCTTGATCTCCCTCTTCAGTGTGATATCTCTCCCTCCCTTTTTGATATAGATATCAATATGACATGGCGATATGGAGCATGTTCTAAAGCATTCATAGATGAATAACGAGCATAATGTTTTTAGAACATTTAATAAATATCTTATTTATATATTATAGATAATGATAGGTTATTTTGTTATATATTACGTTAACTTTTTTTACACGAGAGGTTGGGTCTATTGTTGCCAACAATTTGCTTCTCAACATGTTATTATGGACTTGATAAAGTTGGGATGGCTGGGCATCCAGGAATGTCATCATTATCGGATGATGAAAACTTGTTTGGTAGTATGATTGTGATTATTTTTTTAAATAACTTTTTATGTAAAAATACATGCAAATAATATATATTTTTTATTTTTTAAAAATTATTTTTGACATTAGCATATCAAAATGATTTAAAAACACTAAAAACATATTAATTTGTAGTTAATAAAAAAATAAAAAATTTTAAATTTTTTAAAAATACTTTTAAAACACAGAAATAAACAGGCCTACATGTTCATTGCTTCAATGGTGCAGATCTATTCATGAGACATGTTATGATAATTGGTTTTGTTGATATATAAAATCAATAGAGTTTGTATTTTTTTTTTGGCATAGAGTTTAAATAAAGGCTATAAAAATATTTATGCCATTAGGATCTTGCACGGGAGACCTGTGTGTCTCAATAAAATACATTATTTTCACAAATAAATTTTCACGGCTGAAATTTTTACTTTTTTTCATAAAAACTCCAATTAGGTTTTTTCCAAAAAATACTGCAATCAACATGGTGCCACGAACATCCTATATGTCTCGGGACCACCTGCGAGGCATCCCGTTTTCAATATGTGGGCTGTCTTCTCTGCCTCTAGATTTTGTGTTGGGACATCAAAAAGTCGCATTTTATTGTTTTGACAGATCGTGGTGCTGATTTTTCCTAACCCTGTCTTTGTGGAACGAAAAGCATATTGGACTCTGAGTGTTACTTATTGTCGCTCCATGCACACTTGACTGTTAGCTTGGTGCTCTCTGAATATCTTGATGTGCATCTCTCACCTACCTTTCAAAGGAAGTGCAATTCCCACCCTCTCGCTTGCAAAAAATCACACCAGGAACACCCTCTGTGTGTCTATTAACCACCAAAACAACATCACTGGAACCCACTCTTCGCACATGCTTACGGACCACCAACCCCCGCTCCCTTTCCCCACCAATTCAGCAGAGCACGGCGGCACTTGAGTTTCAAATGGGAAATAAGCTTGAGAGGACCTTATTATTCTTCTGCCTACCACTGTTGGTTATGATAGCTGCTCAACACAGGTAGATTCAATACCAGAAATGACAAAGTGTGCAAGATGTTGCTTGCGCAACTCAATCAGGATAGTCAACCTGATGATGCTCTTGTGTGGGACTGGAATCATCATATATTCACTTTGGCTGGAAAAGAAATGGGATCAAGGTATTGCTGAGTTCCCTCACAGGCAATCTCCTCTGACACCATGGTATGTTTCCTGTCCCCTCTTATTCTTCTCAACTACACACACGTTCCTTCAAACATCACTTCATGGAATCCCTTTCCTTTTCGATGAATTGAGATTATATCATTCGTAGAGGAAGGAATATATCAATTCATGGTTGATTCAAGAGATCCAAGGAATGGCTCCTCGGAATTCTAACGAGTTTTTTTTTTTTTTTTTTTCCCTTGTTTCAGGTTTATATTCACATTTTTAGGAGTGGGAATTGTTGTCTGCTTAAGCACTATCGGTGGTCATATTATAGCTAATTGCAACAGCAATTCTACTCTTTTTTTCGTATCCTTTCTGCTTATCTTTAACATAACTGGAAAGAACAAAAGAGCCTCTGGAGCATTTCAAGCCTTATCATTTTCGAGGACTGCTTAACCAGTGATCATGGCATCCTTAATATAAGCTCATTATCTGTGCTTCTAGAGGAAGCTCACCATCCATTATGGTTGCATGTTGCTTGTAACATTTAAGTCTGCTACATATAATTTCCGTCCTTGACTTAAACTTCAGTACATTTTTGCCATCTGCTGCCTTCTTTCCCTTGAGGCGACCATGGTCGTCGCGATTTTCTTCAAGACGGACTGGGGAAAGGTAGGCTTGCGCTAACTTATCTGATTAATATATAAATGAGATGCTCTTAGTAATGTGACCATAATATGGTCAACGCTTATCTCAACCATTTTGAGACACAGACTAGCATCTACGGTTTAGTTATTGGTAAATTCGCATTTTCTTGAAAGCTAGGAAGGACAGGTGTGGTTTCCACATCCCCTTCACCCAGCATTTGGATTGTTCTGCAGAATAGTCTGAAATCAAGTCTGATTTAATACGCAATCTATATGATCCCTGAGCATATGATGCCCAGATGCTGGTCATAAGCTGCTTGTTCATGAATTTAATTTCCATGGTGTACTTAATTCGTAAACAGTTTGCGAACAAGACTGTATTTCTCATGTCATATTTATCCTAGTCTTCTTTTTACAGAAAATTTCTGCATACACGGGCGAAAAAAACACAAACTTTGAGATGTTTATATTGACCCATGTAAAGATAAGCCGTGCAATCACGATCTTGATTTTGGTGGCTCAGGTAACTCTAACACAAAAGGATTGATAGTTCATCAGAACTTTAGTCATTTGAGTATTTAGTTCGTTCTCTCCTGAGAAGGACACAGGGATTTATACTGGTAGTTATCATTTTGCAGAGCAGTGTCGTTGTACTTGCTGCCATTCTATGGGCAGTAGGTAGCGAGCCAAGAACTCACTTTCTTGAGGTGGACACCTCGGTTTTTATTCAATCCTTTCTGGTGCCAGCAGAATCACCTGGATTTGCAGAGATCTCAGGACAAGCTTGCAGAGGATGTGGGACTAGTTTACCTCTAGGAGGAGGAAATGCACCGAGAAGCTTTTTGTCACGTATTAAGAGCTTACTCAGAAGGAGATTTCAGAGAACATACACTGTTTATTGATCTCCCTTCCACCCTCTTTCATTTGAGCACAACAAAAGGTTTTGCAGGTTCTGTACATTGTACCAATGCTTAAGAAACAATGTATGGAGAAATTTTGTAGGTTCAATGAAAGCCTGGCAAGAAAAATTGCATAAAGATGCTCCTAAATTGCTTCCATGTCTCTCCATATAAATTTGGACACCAACTTTAAATAATCTAGTACAATGGTTCCCGTCACCATATTTTTCTAGCATCATGTTTCCTTTCCTCTTCTATGTTCACCTTCCAAAAATAATTATTCAATCCTACGACCATAGCATCCATACTTGTATCCATGCGTTAGCTCCTTTTTCAAATAAAAAATTAATTAATTAAGTTAAAAAGACCAATCTATCCATTATGGCAATGAAATTAACGAAAAAATAATATTTAAAAAACCAAAATGCCCTGAGTAATAAAAACAATAATATGTCCGCGGTTAGTTTTTGTTAATGATAACGAAATCCGGTTGTGAAATAATATAATAGTAATTGATTGACTCCCGATACCATAGACGACAAAAAGTGGGTAGCGAGGTGATTAGACTTTAAAGACAGACGACACGTCATCCAATAAATGACGTCCAGCGTGGTTCGTCTATAAGTGACACTAGACAAGCTATACGGACACAGCCAAGACAACCAGTAACAGAAGCAGAAACAGTAGCAAAAACAGAAACTCTCACCCCATGGAATCTCTGAGTACCAAGGAGACAACAAGCAAGGACTGCAATGGAGACTCTATGTTTGAAAATGTTGTTAGAGCTCCTGATGTTCCAGTTTATGCTGTAATATTTTCTTCTATTCTCACATGGTTTTTACTGTCATCATCGTTTTTGTCATTAGTCTTTATAGTCACAGTCTTTGTTTCTTGCTTTACTCTCATTTCTTTCTTTCAACTAGTTGTATACAGTATGATTTCTTGATGAATGCAGCCATTTTATTAACCAGAAACTTTGCACTGTCTGAGAATGATAAATGATTTGGAATTACTTGTGCTGTACAGTTAAATTGTACAGAGAAATTTAAGTATCGTGTGGAATTTTAAAAGAATGTTAATTATAGCTTGGTGGGTTTTGGTATTTTTGATGATTTATGCCTTTTTATATGTTATAAATGAACAGGTCATGGTTGCTTATAGCAAGGACCCTAGCCCAGTTAAGCTGAATTTGGGTATTGGTGTTTACCGGACGGAGGTTAATCTCGTTTTTTGCAAATTAGTTAGCGCTGATAAATTTGTGAAAGTGATGAACTGTGTAGGAGTGCCTTTTGCTTCCATTGTAGTTTAATATTGTTGAAATTGGTTTATTTTGGGTTGGCTTTATTGATGTGATAACAGGATGGAAAACCTCATGTTTTAAATGTCGTTAGACGAGTTGAGAAGCTACTACTTGATGATGTGTAAGGTACTTTATTGTTAATTGTTGCAAACTCAACTTTATAATGTGGTTGAAATTCAAGTTTTTATGATATTCAGGTCTGCTACTAAGGAGTATCTCCCTATTACTGGAATGGCAGAATTTAATAAATTGAGTGCTCAGCTTGTTTTCGGTGCTGACAGGTACAATAATCACAACCTGCATGCAGTTGTGTTAGATTTATTGCAAGGAACCAAATGTCTTAACTTTTGTGAATTGGGGACAAAAGCTTAAAAAGTTGTCTCATGGCTTCCAAGTTGTGTGTGTATTTGAATGCATTTTGCTACAAACTTCTATTATGATGTAATCATGGTAGCTGGTTTACTTAGTTGTGTTATTTTACAAGTTGGTTGCGAGTAAAACTCTGCTTTATAGGAATAGAACTGCTTTTTATTGATACTTCCATCTTATTGTAATTTGTAAATAGCCCAGCTATGAAAGAGAACAGAGTGACTACAGTCCAATGCTTGGCTGGTTGTGGTTCACTGAGGACTGGAGCTGATTTTTTAGCAAAGCATTACCACCAAGTTTAGTGCTCATCTTAATTGCCTGTTTCTTTTTCTCATACTTAGATTAATGTCCTGTTTCTTTTGCTAATTTTTCCTGTTATCGACTATTATGATCATTGCATGTCTGTGACGATTTTTTTTTCTAATATCTGCAGCACACAGTCTATCTTTCCCAGCCAACATATGGAAACCATCCAAATTTTTTCTTAGCAGCTGGTCTAACTTTGAAAACTTACCGTTACTATGACCCGCTAACACGAGGGCTGGACTTCCAAGGTTTGTTTAGTTTAGGAATTTTATTGCTTCTTTTGCAGAACTTCTTGCCTTCTACTACTTTTGCCCATCAATTTATGTCACCTTGAATGATACTTATTGTG
This sequence comes from Populus alba, assembly GCF_005239225.2. Classification (NCBI taxonomy): domain Eukaryota; kingdom Viridiplantae; phylum Streptophyta; class Magnoliopsida; order Malpighiales; family Salicaceae; genus Populus; species Populus alba. The sequence goes on from NC_133289.1 coordinate 21,894,669, forward strand.
AACAATGTTAAGCTTTTTTTCTCAATTGTTCTATTCTCTAAATGACTAAAGCTACCATAATCTAGATTGATTTTAAATCTTATGCTTTTCCTAACTATAAATCTTTTATTGCAATAGTTTGTTCATATCTAATGATCTGTTTCCTTTTAAAAAGGAATGATATACAATAAAGCTGCAATTATGGCTCTCACAAAGGAGACTTGGTTATTCATTTGTTTTTGGCTTCAACTTTTTGTTGTTTTTTTACTGGGTAGGAATGCTGGATGACCTTGGTTCTGCACCTTCTGGAGCCATTGTACTTTTCCAAGCATGCAGTCATAACCCTACTGGTGTTGATCCAACTCTTCATCAGTGGGAGCAGATTAGACAGTTGGTGAGATCAAAAGGACTGCTACCTTTCTTTGATAATGCCTACCAGGTAGACAAACATCGAAGCTCAAATCTCCAACTATTCTTCATAAACTTCCTGTTCCTTTGTTTTTTTAACTACAGGATTTCACTCTTCTAGGGCATTGTAAGCGGAAGTTTGGATATGGATGCGCAGTCTGTTCGAATGTTTGTTACAGATGGTGGTGAATGCCTTGTAGCTCACTCCTATTCAAAGATGATGGGACTCTATGGAGAACGTGTTGGGGCACTTAGCATTGTAAGGCTCTAGCAATAAACTTCCATCAGTTTGACCTGGTCTGTGTATTCAAAAACTCTGTTAACTAATTAAACTTTTCTGTTATTCTCGTAATCAGCATTTTTATAGATTTGCATGCAAGACTTTCTTGATTTCCCTGGGTCTGTGTAACGACTTCCTCTCATGGCTGTTGTTTTATCAGATGCTAAAAATGTTGACCATTTTATAGGTGTGCAAGACAGCAGATGTGGCGGAGCGGGTTGAGAGCCAGCTGAAACTTGTGATCAGACCTATGTATTCAAACCCACCAATTCACGGGGCAGCCATTGTGACTGCTATATTGAAGGACAGGTATGGTAGCAGTAGTATGTTTCTCTGATGGCAAGTTAGCCAGCAACATTTTGAGTCTGGGAGTTCTTTAATGAAAATCGTCCACTAGAGAGTGTCTTCTGTTTCATGCAAATATAAGTGTGCACATGACATATCCTCTTTGGGATCAACTACATATGTTTGATGTTCCATGGTGAAAACATGGTTTTAGAATTTGTACGTTTTATGTTTTGGAATGAAGAACTGATGAAGCAACTTAACTAGATGAATAAGGAAGATTAAACATAATGATTAGCACTGCAATATGAAATAGGGAAGATCATAACTGGTGTGAAATGAGTCACGATGCACCTTGATGAGAAAACCAGATAGTTAAATATTTCTCCTCTTTTAAGTCTGTTATTGCTATGTCTGTAGGGAAATGTTTGATGAATGGACTGTTGAGTTGAAGGCAATGATTGATCGTATCATTCACCTGCGCAAGCAACTTTACGATGCTTTGCGTGATAGAGGTAAGGCTACTTAATTCATTTTGTATGTTTTACATGAATTTATTGACTTTGACCTTTTTATGCAACCAAATTTAGTTATAACCAAAGTTTAATAAGCTTGCATCTTTGAAACATTAAACATGTAAAAAGAGAGCAAGAAATACTTGCAATGTTGTCTTCCATCTGCGTGTCTCGGTGTTTGTCTTCGCAAAACCATTCTGAAGATTGATATGTAGCTCCTATTCATAATTATGTTTAAGAAAGGTGATTTAGGGTTAGCTTCTATTCGTCTGCTTGTAGTTCTCAAGGAAGTGAACATGTTATGTTTACTCATCAGGTACACCTGGGGACTGGAGCCACGTTATGAAGCAGGTTGGGATGTATACTTTCTCAGGATTGAATGCTGAGCAAGTTGCCTTCATGACCAAAGAGTACCATATCTACATGTCATCTGATGGGTAACTACATCTATCCCTGTTCTTCAAAGATTCTTAGCAATTAGTAGCTCCGAACAAAACAATTTCTGAGGATGAAATGGACTAAGTCATGATCCTATCAGTGAAATTTTTGAATGCCATGCTAATTGTTTTTGGAGCTTGAAAATCCATGCAAGAGGTCAGGGTTAGAAGAGGGATTAGGATATTCTGTAACCTCGCCTCTTTCCATGGTGCAGGAGGATCAACATGGCAGGCCTGAGTGCTAAGACTGTCCCCTATCTAGCTGATGCAATTCATTCAGCTGTTACAGGGATCAATTTATAAAGCTGTAATGCAGCAATGCTGTGAGACTATCATGAATTGAATCCTGAATTTCTGGAGTGGTTGGCCAGGAATCTAAAAGTGGAGGAGAATAGAGGATTTTTAACAAAAGGTAATGCAAATAACAGAGTTTGTTTGTTGCAATTTAAAACTTTTTAGAGACCAAAAATATCTTTTAAAATACTTCTTAAATTTTCAAGTTGTTCTTGTTAAAAGGTTATTATAAGCTTTTCATGTTAAAAAAATGAAAGTCCTAATAAGAAAATAATAAAAATAGAAAAATTATTCTCTTCAAATATAAAAACTAAAAAGTTTAATGATATTAAATAGAAAAATAAAAATAGAAAAGAATAAAATTTTTAAACTAAAAAGGAATTGATAAAAATAATCAAGAAACTATCTATTTTTTTCAAAACGTTTACGCATCACTTTCCTTGGGTTAAATGGAATTTGATCTCAAAGTTCAAATTGTTTGTGAGGTGGAAGCTACTTTGTTAGAAATCATCAACTCTCACGAAAACATCCAACATACCTTCTTTTAAGCAAACACCTCCTTAGGTTTTTTTTTTTTAAAAAAAAATAATGATATATAGTCATCCCATCATGATTCTTTAACATCTTTGTATAGACTGTATTTATCATAAATTTTGCTATTATTTTTAATAATAGCAAACAACAACTAATTATAAGAAATTATTAGACTTTGATAATAACAAAAATAATTAAGAATAAAAAATAACAGTTACAAGTCAAAATCTTAAAATATTAATAACAATATAATTATGAGATATTCTCAAAATATTTATTTTTTCTTAATCCAAGTTTGTCTCGTAAAAAATTATTACAATTTTTTATATAAAAAAAAATTATAGAACTCTATTAATAGGGCATAAGAAAATAAAAATTGAAACTTATTCCCTTTAAAAAAAACTATAAAAGCCTAACAATACTAAATAGAAAAAAAAAACTAAAACATAAAAATGATTTAAAAATATTTATTTTTCATGGATAAAAATGCATAGGATAAAATTGAAAATCTCGAGATTGTGCTCGTTTGGATGATTGCATTAACCTCAAACATTGTTTTGGATAATTTTTTTTAAAAAAAATCTTTATAATTAACCAAACTCGTTTGGATTTGTCTGGATAATCAAGTCAAAGAATTAATCCATTGAGTTAAATTAATTCAAGTCAATGTTCAGGATAATTTGTTAAAAAAAAAAAACCTCTACTCGGGAGAGGCTCTAGATGGATGGGTTACGGTGTCGATTCATCGGACGGTCTGAATTTAATATCTAGATCATTCATGTCCAAAAAATCAATTTGTAGGGGATGATGAAATATTATCCTATGTGGCGGGTTATCTATCTCCTCGACTTACGTGCCATATCAGTTTCAATGGGCCCCACTTCACCTTGTTTTAGAACGGAACCGAGACAAGATTTTGAGCTGTCTGTAAATCAGTCCTTGAATAATAACCAGAGTTCATAGTAGTTCCTAAACGACTTGTCATTTCCAATCTCATGTCCAATCATCACCCATCTAACATTACGATTACCATAATTCATATTGAAATTAAAATATAACATCAATTATTTTATCACGCTTCCATCATGTAATTATTTTTAATCTAAAAAATATAATTATATTTTGACAAGAGAACTTTGTTTATACTAAGATATTATTATTATATCATTTTGTTAATCTAATAGTTAAGATATTCTTAGATTATTTTTTATAAGAAAAATAAATCCTTATTTTAATTATATTTTAGGTAATCCATTTATATTTGAACTGTGCATTTATATATATAAAAAATCATTTTAGCATCTATCCTTTGATTGGATTAGATAACCAAAAACAGATGCTGTAATTGAAGTAATTTAAACTTCGAGGACTTTGATGAGCTTTTAATGACACCTATTTTCTTTTCTTTTTTTAGTTTTTATTAGAAAATTTGTCCGTTCAAAGAAGAAAGATGGGAAACAACTACCTTCATCTTTCGCCGCGTACGCTAGAAGAAGCCTTCTCATATCTCTCTTTCTTACTAGAAGACAGGATCCCAGAACAGAACACTTCGAAATCAAGAATTTCAAGAAGCCAAATCAAGAAAGCCAAAGAATTTTTCGACAAAAACTACAAAGCAAAATGAACCCAGAATTGACATCACCATCTTCTCCTAGTGATCGCAGAATTAGCGTATTAGCAAGACACCTTGTTGGCGTTGAAATGGACGCTCAGAACGACAGCATTTCGGCTTTTCCTACTTCAGGTTCTGACAGCAACTCTGTTTTCTCCCACGTTGTTCGCGGTCCTGAAGACCCCATCCTCGGTGTAAGTGATCAAATGGAACCCTCTCTTTGTTTTTTCCCAGCTGTCATATTTTGATTGGTTATGTCTTGGGGAAATCGAAAGATTGCCGCTTTGTTTATTTATTTATGATTTTTTTTTTCTGGTGATGAATAATTATAGGTGACTGTTGCTTATAACAAAGATCCCAGTCCTGTTAAGCTCAATTTGGGTGTTGGCGCTTATAGAACTGAAGTAAGCTTCTTTTTCTCTTTTTTTTTTTTTTTTGGATTAAGTTATGTTATTTTAGTGGTATTTTTTGTTGGATCGTGATAAATATTGAAACTTTTCTAGCAAAGATGTTGTTATGCGTATGTATAAGATAAAACCCTTGTTGTAATTAAGTGGGTTTAGGCTCATGTTGCCAGATTTTACGATTTTTGTGATTGTTAACAGGAAGGAAAGCCTCTTGTTTTGAATGTAGTGAGAAAAGCTGAGCAGCTGCTTGTTAATGACAGGTGAGATTTTTCTCTAATTGTTGTTTCTTGGACATCGCAAGTCTAACATGGATGTAATGTCGTGGTTGATCATCTATTTACTGACTTCTGTATAGGTCGCGAGTTAAGGAGTATCTTCCTATTACTGGATTGGCAGAATTCAATAAATTGAGTGCTAAGCTTATGTTTGGTGCCAACTGGTATTGATTGCCCTTTTCTGGTTTTGGATTTTGCTATCTGAGTCCTTCATGTGCGTTATTATTATAAGCCGAGGTTGTTCCTAATTGCTTGTTTTCTGTTCTCTTTTTTTTCCCCATTGGAAATAGCCCTGCAATTCAAGAGAACAGGGTTACAACAGTTCAATGCTTGTCTGGAACTGGTTCATTGCGTGTTGGAGCTGAATTTCTGGCAAAACACTATCATCAAGTAAAGCTCTTTCTCATTTAACCATTTTTGGATCATTATTAGTGGTAGGAAGATGAATTCATTTTGTTTTTATTGTCATTTTGTCTGCAGCGGACAATATACATTCCCCAGCCAACATGGGGAAACCACCCTAAAATTTTCACTTTGGCAGGGTTATCTGTCAAAACTTACCGCTATTATGATCCAGCAACACGTGGGCTGAATTTCCAAGGTTTGGAATCTTCCTCCATATAAGCTAGCAACAATGTATTCGTTTGATTTTGCTGTTCGTTTTGTGTACAATTCTAGATTTCCAACAATGAATGGGTGCTTACTTTCTCCAGATAAATATCTGCGATGGAATACTTTGTGTTGCACTCAATTTCTCTCATTCAGCTGCATGATGCTTAATGGATTTAATTAAATGTTCCTTAAATAATTTTTGTGACTAGTTTTTCTCATTCTTCTTACCTGCGTATCTTGCAGAGGAATTGTTAGTCTTAATTTATTTTACTGTTGTTTTTGTGTGATAATGTTCTGTTCATTTTTTACTGTGGTTAATAGGCCTTGTGGAAGACCTTAATTCTGCCCCATCTGGAGCTATTGTTCTTCTTCATGCCTGTGCTCATAACCCCACGGGCGTTGATCCAACTTCTCAGCAGTGGGAGCAGATCAGGAAGTTGATGAGGTCAAAAGGGTTGATGCCTTTCTTTGATAGTGCTTATCAGGTTGGCTACTTCTTTTGCAACAACAGTAGTTTTGGATTCCTGCCCCACCAGGATTTTATCAAAAACAAGAGAAAATGATGCTTGGCATCATCTCACATCAATCTAACTTGTTTTATTTGGCACCCCAGGGTTTTGCAAGCGGAAGTCTGGATGCTGATGCACAGCCTGTTCGCATGTTTGTTGCTGACGGTGGTGAACTTCTTCTAGCTCAGAGTTATGCAAAGAACATGGGACTATATGGGGAGCGCATTGGTGCTTTGAGCATTGTATGACTGAAACCCCATGACATATTCTGATGTGTTAGTTAATTGAAAAAAGTACTCTAAATTCTTCTGTCTGATACATTTTTCTTAAATCAAACAAATTTATAGTTCCGCTAATATCAATGAGGATTCTTCATGTTAGTGGAGTGCTGGAAAGCCCATGATTTTATCAAGTTCAGACTTGTCTTTCTCACGGCATTCATTTCTTTACAGGTTTGCAAGACAGCTGATGTTGCAGGCAGGGTTGAAAGCCAGTTGAAACTTGTGATTAGACCCATGTATTCAAACCCACCCATTCATGGTGCATCTATTGTGGCTGCTATTCTAAAGGATAGGTAATTACATAAAACTGACTACCCTTCCTGTACCATCTGGAAAGGAAAGAAAACACGGATTTCTAACTTTGTTTCTATTGGAAAAATGTATGAACTAAAATGACACTAGTTGCACTGGAGTTCTTAATCTTGCCTTCCATATTAGAAGGGAAATAACATTTTTCCACAGCCAGGTGGGGTGGATTTCATGTTCATATATTCTGTTTCAAATTCTTTCTGCTTTGCTTGCAGGGATTTGTACAATGAGTGGACCATCGAGTTGAAGGCTATGGCTGACCGTATAATCAGCATGCGCCAGAAACTCTTTGAAGCCTTGCGTGCTAGAGGTGAGCCACTCTTGAATTTCTCTTCTCTGTTTGGTAGTCACTTCATGTGCTTCTTCTACCTCCCTTTTTCTTCTAGTGGTTTTATTATTTCTGTCATAATTTTCTGTGATGGATCTTGGGGGGTTATCGGTGCTTTGGTGGTTATGTTAATTTGCAGAGGAAACTATGAAGCCTTTTTATGTCTTACTCTTGGCTGGAATTTTAGTTTCTATATTTTTATCTTCATCCTGTTTTGCAGGGACACCCGGTGACTGGAGTCACATTGTTAAACAAATTGGAATGTTTACATTCACTGGACTGAACTCTAAGCAAGTTGCTTTCATGACTAAAGAGTACCACATCTACATGACATCAGATGGGTAATAAGCTTTATTCCTTACAGTCACCTGTGTTATTCTTGTATATTAAAGAACAAACCAAGCCCACGTCTGATATTTTATGTCACACTACTGCTTTATAGCTCTCATTTTGGGAGAAATCTGTTCAAAATATTTTGCTGGTTTAACTATGTACGATGACATTGAAAGCTTGGTTGGTGTTTGGAAAAGATGCTGATGTGCATTTGAAACAAAACCTGTAGTTTACCCCGTAAAGAAATTGTTGTGTACTTGTAGCAATTTATTTGGCAGGAGTGGTCAAGAAGTTGGAGGATTAGGAAAAAAGTATGCTTAGTTGGAAGGATTAAGATGGAAATAAGGCATGCTTTAGTTGGTCATCTCTACCCCTTGTAGTTATAGGTGGAGTATTGATGCTGTAATAATAGAAATTAAACCTGTTAAAATTGAACACTGATGATTATCTTTACATATGTTACCTACCCTGTTAACGTCTAGGATGAAAAGGGATGATTCCCTCGTACCATCCATCTTTCTGCTTTTCCATCTCACCAAACAAAAGATATACCCTTTACTCTTTCTTCTCCCACAAACTTTTCCCTCTCTGAAATATGGTGTTAAGGCGGGCCAGAGCTATATTCAGACCTGGTTTTCAGTTCCCCTGCTACAGCAGCATGCACTTATGGTTCTTGGTTGAATTTTCACAACGGTGTTGAATATTTCTAATCTGGAATGTATGGATCTTGTGCAGGCGGATTAGCATGGCTGGTTTGAGCTCAAAGACAGTCCCTCATCTTGCAGATGCTATGCATGCAGCTGTTAAGCGAGTTGTGTAGAAGCAACAATCAGGCACTCTATTTACATAAAACCTCTCTCTGCCATATCAAATTGGTTGATTGTCTGTTTTTTTTATCCGTTTTGCCACAATAATTGTAGTGCCTCCATAAAATGGGAAAAATTAAAACCTTTCCATAAGAAAAAGTTCTTCGAATAAACATAATTACAGGTGCGTTCTTTAATCAATGCACCTTTATCTAGCCTCCCTCCCTTACTTGAAATACAATTAAAGATTTATTTTGTCTTCTTTTTGGCCTCCTGGCGTGTGTTTGGTGTCTATGTTCTCCTCAATGAACTGTGAAAGATTAATAAGAAGTACAAGTTCAAACTTAACAGAGGCGGTTTTAGACTGAAGTCTTCACATGTGTGTTTGTTACCAAGAAAATCTTCAGGTGGCAACTGGGAAGGGCTTGGAAGTATAGTTTTTGAGGGCTTGTGCTAAAACATAGCAATTACAGCGTGGTGTAGTTTTTGAGCCAGTTATCAATGAGACCTAGCCAAGCCGTTTTCACTAATTAATTTATCCTTTGGTCAAAGTAATTATTGTTTACATCATTAAGCTATATGTTTTATGTTGATGTTAATCTATCAAAAGAATATATTTTTATTTTTTATATTAGTATATCAAAACTATCTAAAAACAAAAAAAAAATCATATAAAGCAAAAAATATCCATTTTAAAAAAAAAAAAACCATGGCGCGGCTGTCATAACAAAAGGGATATAAACCCCAAACAGCAAACCATCTATGAACGGTGGTGAAATTTTATAAAACTCAGGAATTAACAGATTCTTTTATCATCCTCGAACAGATAGAAGCTTCTACTTATCTTGTTATTTGTTAATGGCATCCCAGTTCTCCGAAGTCACCACAATTTGCAACAGCCGATAAACAAAAAGTTTGGTCTTTACGAATTGAACAAAACGTCAAGTCACGAATCCAAAGGTGCATTTAAAACAGACCGACCCGCCAAACCCTTCCGAAGTATATTATGCAGAGGCACCCATGCTATCACCTCTTTGCACCACCACCCTAGATTTTGGCCAGCAATTTGCCCCATGAATTTGCTCTATAATTTTCGTCATTGCGTGGAGTAAAATTATCCAGAAACATTACCTACACTCTTAATGAACATCCTATGACTGAGTAAATTTCATGATGTTGGATTAACTTATTCTTTTTAGCAGTGGTATTTACCTCTTCTTCATGAAAACATCGCCATTGCTTCTAAGTTTTCTTGATAACAATTTCAATCAACTTTCGAAAAAAAAAACAAGTGATAGAGATAAAACTATTGGGAAATGGGTCTATTTGAAAACCGATATGGTGGCAAACACATCATAGGCGTCAGTTTCCTTCCAAGTTAATGCAACCATGAACCTTTTCTTCATGGCTGCACCCAAATAACTCGAACAATCTCATCAGAATTCAAGAAAGTCTTCTAAAAAAAATTGCCAAACATTTCCTCTTCTCCCCTAGTCGATCAAAGAACAAACAAAATAAATCCAGCACAGAAAAAATTAGAAGGATAATTTTTCCATATTTACTTTTCGAAAGTAGAGATATCATGCATGTGTTCCCCAAGTTTCAACCCGTTGGATTCCATGGCGTCCATGTATTTGCTGGCTGCTACAATTTCAGAGAAACAACGGTAATTGGAATATGCCTCTAATTTCACAATTTCATGCATTCTTTCTCCATGTGCTTTTATTTTCAGGAGTGAGTACTCATGTTTTTTAAGTTATTTTCAACCTGAAACCACTCACCTTATCCTCCATGTCCAAGTTCTTCGAAATCACTCCCGAAAAGGAATCTATCCATTCTCCCCCAATTGGTTAGACCACAGGTGCAATGATTTACAAAATCCAGGATGGCCCAGCTGCCCCAAAGTAAAGGGAGAAGTTATTTTCCATCAACTGAATCTGACAAAAGAAACAAGCCTGAAAAGCTGGAGAAAACAAAGATGGGGGAAGTTGGGTATATAGTATTAGGCACATGAAGAAAAATTACAGAAAAGCTTTTCTCTAAAAGGATTATATACATGGAAGGGAGGAAATTATTGTATTTTACCATCTATCCTGCCTATGATTCTAACGTTTCTCAACTTTTTACTGGGGGTTAGATCGGATCTTTATATTCCACACTATGCTTTTGTCCACTTAATTGCTCAGATCTTATGTTGCCCTAAGCCCTTACCAGGGGTTAACCAGACCTGAATTCTTACAAAGTAATCAAACTGCAAGTTTTGCCCTCTGTCCATCCATAGCTTGCACACAGTCTACTGAAATATGAACAGATTCAATCATCTTAATCAAAGAAGCGATAAACGTGTGCAAGGGAATATCTCTTTATCATTTATAATTGAAAAGCACCGAGCAACAGGAGGAACAAAAAAAAAAATGACAGCAAGTATACATATATATATGTATGTATAATATAAACTACAAACAATGACAGACCAAGGCAACCACTATCTGCAACTCTTCAGCAGATACGAAGAGGGACTTGAAAAGCTTATGGCTGTTGAAGATTTCCCATTTTCTGTTTTCTTCCCAGGTGTTCCACATTCACTAAAGTCAAGGGTCCGGCATTCGGTCTGCACAAGTTCCAAACATCTTTTTAGCTGACATATTAATATTATTCACAGGACAAAAAAAAGTTGAAAATATTCTTGGATGGATTTTGGCAACTAAACACTTTGGTGATATAAAAAATGTTTTGTGAAAGTTCTGCACAATCAGTCATACCGAAACATTTGAAACTATATGGGAGCAATTCTCCATGTCACCATCGGGATCATTGGAGCGCCTCCTTTCTTTTAATATGGACTCCGGAGTGTCTTTACCCATAACCTCCAAGGCATCAGCATAAGCAGGGGCAGTGTGCTCACTTAACTGCTTCATTAATGCAATGGCATCATAACTTCTGTCCCCGGGGCTCATAAAATAACCAATATCCTGGAAAGAAATTCCAGATATTTAAGAGAAAAATCTCTGAACATATTTGGTAATTAACTTATCAATGAAAGTTATCTACCTCAATGGATATTTCTGTATCAATCCTTGGGCCTGGCACAAAGGAATTAATGAACCAAGGCGACTTCCATGCTGAAGGGGATTCAAAACTCCTTTTGAAAGGAGTGTCACCAAATCTACAAAAAAAGGCCATCATCCAAGCCTGTAATAAGAACCATGGTAATGCAAAAACAAGAAGTAGCATATATCTGTCTAATCACAGATAAAGCCAGAAATTAGCAAGAAATGTCAAGTTCCAACCCAAACATGAATTACCATCTTCTCCCATAAAATAAAAATGAGACCAGAATATTTGACATGGCAGCAGCTTTTTACTCGGTCTAAACAGTATGGCGACAAGGATCATAAAAGAAATGCAGGTAAACTTACATGCCAAAATTTTCAGTGCCAGCACTGTTCCCAGAATTATCAGGCATATTCTCTGAGGGTGCTGATGAAGGAATAGGTTGTGCTGATGTGCTTTCAGCTATGTGACTTCCATGATTCTTCTCCATGCAAACAGTAGGACTAATGATTATGCATGGATTTCCAGAAGATGATTCTGAAGCACTGGCTTGCTCTGATAAAGTGCTCAAAATTTTACGGTAAAAATTCCTGGGAGTTCTAGCGCTAGGACCAAATGTTCTGTCTGCCTTGAAACCAAGTTGATTAGGAGAAAATAACAGATCATCGGAGTTTTCTTCAACAGGGACCTCAGAAGACTGTTTCACCTATGAAAAGGAAGAGGGGAAAGACAGACATTTAAGAAATGCCAATAAGATAGAACGCTAGGGGAATTATTATTGGTAAGGAAAACAAATAAGAAAAGCACATGTAAACAGACTGCACTTTTTCTTTACAAATCAAATAGTATAAAATTTTAGATAATGTGCAAGCAGCATCAAACTAACCATGAACAAGGACTGTAGTACTACGGAATATGCAAGTAGAGAGAACCAACGACTCCCGATTACAGTAACACAAAATAAAATAAAAAACTCACAGTTTGAGCACCAGCATCAGGATGAGCCTTGGACCTTGCATCACTATCACCTACCCCTTGCTTTACATTGTACTCAGAATTACCAGTATTTTCTTCTGCACCTTCACGAGCAGGGTCCAAATTTTCTTTATCTTCACCTGAGGATTCATGGTTCTTTTCTTGATCGGATGATGGAGACAGCAGAGATGATCTGTTGCGAGTATCACTCTCGTCAAACATAACATCCAAACGTGAAAAATCTTTGCTCAAATTGGATGCCATGTCAATCTCAAGCTTTTTGTCACCTCTTCTCTCTGACAAGGGTGACAATAAATCACGGTTTCGTTTCTTCAGGATGGATGGTGTACCTGTGAAAGTCTTGGCAGCACTTTTCAGAACAGCATCAGGGCTACCATCCCGAGATGGTGAATCCCATAACCTAAATGGAGTAATGCAATTCATGGAAGACATCATTAGTTGGCGGATACCAAGAGGACTATACTCTTGTTGCATATCACTTCCAGATTGTATGAGATCACAACTGAGAAAAGGTATATCCAAGCATGGGAAACGAGGAGGTTCATAGCAAAGACCCCCTGCATGCACATTTGGTTGCTCATCTGCAGGACAAGATGATATGGTATCTGAACCAGAAGGGAAAGCATTCACGGGCACTAGCTTTGACAGTTCCTTCAAATATGGTTGCTCTTGCAGCTCTGTGTTGCCTGTACCATCATCACAAGAGGAGTTGATCGCATCATTGGTATAGATAAAGCTGTCATGTACGCTTGTAATAAACTGTTGTTCATGAGTTCCGAATGATTGGACCATTAACTGATCGGGTTCCCTATCATATACAAGTGGTGTACTGTTGTCAGCAGAATATAGTGAAGGACCAGATAGAAATGATTGACTGCATGAAGCTCCCAAAACAGCAGACCTCGGAGGACAATATGACTGTGAAGCACTTCTCTCTGTTTCAGATATCTGGGTGCTTGATGATTGAGGAAGTGAAGAATCCATGCCACCACCTAAGTCAACCACACTTGAGTCTTTTGTAATATTTTCAGAGGAAAAAATTCCACCATTTGCTGCCTCTGAAAATAGAATCCTGCAACATTCATCATCAGATATGAATATCTGGTCTGATTGCATAGAACTTGCAGTGATATTTCCCATGGAAGCAGGAGCACTCAGGCCAATGGAAGTTTGAAATGAATTCACCAGTTCATGGCTTTCATTAGCAGTTATGCAATGAGTTGGCAACCCTGATGGTTCCTGCCTTAGTTCTAGGGAGGAAACGTTAGGTAGCTCCTGTAATTCAAATTGATAATCACTGCTCACGGAAGTCAGAGTGTTATGAGAGAAATTTTGCTGGAGAAAATTGGAAGAGCCACCCAATTCACAAGGCATTTCAGGGATGTAATATTGTTCTGAACAAGATGCTGGACTGGAGCTTTGCTCCTTTCTGAGACCAGATTCTTCAGCTAACTGAAATTCTTCTCTTGTATGAAAAACTGCATTACCCAGGTCACTCGCAGACTGTGAGCAACCAACAATAGTTGACTCTTGACTGCATTCTGATATATCTTCAGCTTCTGCACCACCTCTCTGAGAATTATCATCTCCAGAACAGTGCAGCCTTGAGGAAGACGAGGACATAGGTAGAGTTTGATGTCCAACAAGAGGAAAAGCTTGGAACTGTTCTAACAGACCTGATGCCAAATAAGAATCCAGTTTCTTCTTTACAGAACTGTTCCAGTGATTTTTTATGGCATTGTCTGTCCTGTTCACCACGCAACATAAATCAAATTCACATTTAGTAAAGATCACTTCTAACAGCACTGTTGAACTTCTAATTAACAGAAGTAGGGATGTAAATTAAACAGCAGGCAGGCAGATGGAAAGGAGATAACTCAAAAGATTGTTCATCCAAGCATGCAAGTAACCAAAGAGCTAAAAACACCTCCAGATAAAGTTAAATGCAACAATGGGAGTCTCTTCAAATAAGGAATGAACAAACCTTCCAGGCAAGAACTTTGTCAGCTCTGCCCATCTGTTCCCATAAATCTGATGTGCACGAATCAAGGCCAGCTCCTCTTGCTGAGTCCATGCCTCTTTGTTTATTGAGGGATTGAGATGATTATGCCACCTAAATTATGTGAACATTAGTGCAAATGAAGCAATATACAGGACAAATTTAAACCATAAAACAAGATTATATATGAGACAGCAAATAATTGCAACTTTTAAAAAGGGCAGAAGAATACAGCTTCCAAGTAGCTCTATACTCTTACCTTTCCCGGCACTGCTTTCCAATACGTCCAGGCAAATGCTGTGCGATTGTGGACCACTTCTTTGGTCCATATTTGTTCACCAATTCAATTATTATTTCATCCTCCTGTTTACATTTCACAACAGAACAGGTCAGTTTATCATCATGAAAAATCATCTTCAGGATAGAAAGTAGCAAGAAAAAAAAGAAGCAGAGTTTGACATAAACAGAAACAACCATATGGTATACCTACCTCCTTTGACCATGGACCTTTAACAAGTTCAGGATTCAAGACCTTCTGCCACCTATGCAGACATTGTACATCAGTCCTGTCCTTGAAACACTCAGCTACATAAAGTTCAATATTACAAATTAGACAATATTTGCTGTGTATTACAAATACAAATGAGGATGAGCATGTGGTACCAACTAAAAAGTGAAACTAAATTGGCTGGGATGGTTTTATCACATTTAACAAAGACCTAAAAAAGATTGTAAAATGAGAATGGCTCCAGTGAAATAAGGCCAGGTAGTGCCTGACAGATATAGCCCAGGAGATTCCCATTGCTCACATGACACTATTGATCCATTTACAGCCTTGTTAAGCACAAATCAATTCAATACCATTAACTTCATCACATAAGCATTTTCTCCATGGCATTCCAAAACTTCCAAAAAATGACATAGAATTTTTTTTTTTAGAAAACAGTAGTAAGAACAGTCATGCGGCATGACAATTTCAGGCAATAAAGAGGTAATATGTCTATAAAAGAACATTGTTGAAATGAAAAGCTTAAGATGGATGTGGTGATGCAAAAAATAACAAATAAATGGTCTGAAAAAGTTAACCATATTACCAACTATAGTAAAATTGATGGAATATTGTGAAAGTTGGTTCAGGCATCTGCAATCTAGACCTTCAGAAGCACTGATGAGAAAGAGTAACTGTATTTGAATTCAAAGGTTGACAATGGTAAAAGGAAAACCAAAAATACTTGGCATAGCGTAATAATTATATGAAAGGATTTAATTTTTAAGCGTTTCGCTTTAAAAGTTGGCTCAAGAAAGAACAAAATGAAGGCAGTTTTCATGTAACAAATGCAGACAAGTTCAATAATGAAGCTTAGTAATTCCAAAACTCCCAAAAAGAAAGACTGCATTTAAAATAACATAAAATTAAATGCAAGTTTAAATTAAGATTTTCTACAATAGTTCCAAAGTGCAAAAATAAATTCTAACTATCCTAAGGTAGCGAAATTCCTTGTACTCTGGGACAGAAGGATTCGAACCTCTGAATGGCAGGACCAAAACCCTAGATAAACTATAGTTAACTGAGAAGGTACTTTTTAAGTAGCTTAATCATCTTTTCTATTGATCCATTATCAAAACTAAAACTTGACAGGTTGATGTGCATCCTCTGCTTCTTATCCTTTAAATGTCATAATGATTCCCAACCCATTAAGGTTAGGTAGAATACTTTCAAGCCCATCCCCGGGGAAATAAACGTAGATCATCAACAAAAATAAAAGCAAACAATGTGAACGTGCATTGCCAACTATCAACCTTCCAAAGCAAAAACTAGAAAGAATTGAAGCCCAAAACAAAGTACAAAGTTTATAAACTTCAAAAGGAAAGATAATGAAATGAGAAACTTAAAAGAAAAAAAAGAGCAGAACTAAACTTATAAGTTCACAACCATACCAATTTTTTTCCAGTTCTTTCCTTTGAAACGCTGAACAGCCTTGCGCAGAATCTCATCCTGAACACATATAAGACTTGCTCATTACTGTATATATAAGCAGAAATAAACTGAGAATTGGGGAATTAGTGATTATAATTATGAAGACTAGCTCATTACTGTACATATAACCAGAAATAAACTGAGAATTGGGGAATTGGTGATTATAATTATGAAGGGAAAAACAGAAATTAATGAAAAAGAAACTTATGCATGATGGGAACAGGTAAACAATAAACCCTAAGCATCACCATGAGATGTCATTTTGGACTTGAGAAAGTAGTGAAAATCATAACGGGTAAGGTTTCTCTGTGAACTAATCCAGTCATAAAAATGCAAACAAGTTCCCTTATTAAAATCTCCACAGCATAAAATTATTCTTCTACCTAAATTATTCATAAAAATGCCAACACGAACCACTAAACATGAAAGAATACTCAATTACCTCTTCAGCTGTCCATTGCCCCTTTGTGGAACGCCTTGCAGGGCCACTAGTCCTCCTGCAAGATAACATCATTCAGAATCCAACATATTTAACAAGTTTAAACTCTCAATCAAAGAAAACATTGAAAAATTACCCATGAAGAAGCTTGGGTCTCGGAACCCCCTCACTAACAAGCCCATCCACAGGAGCAGAAATTAAACTGTCACTACTTTCCATGGTTGCTTGATACACAAATAAAAAAGATACTACATACCCCAATTCCCACTCGACCACAACTCATTATAAACCTCCCTACCAGCCGTTCCAATTTCCCTCAAAATCACAAGCTAGCACAAGACACAAGAAGAAAAAGAAACCCGGATCAGAATAACCTCTAAATAACAATCTTCACTTAGTTAAATCAAAAATCAGGGCTTTCTATTTGAGTGCAGTTGGATTGAACTGAACTCCACTAGAGTTTCAAATTTAAAATTCTTCAAGAAAAAGAAAAGATTGAAACTTTAATTCTACAGTTTGTGAAATTAATTAACTGAAAAAATTTCAATTTTTTAAATCATTCAAGTTCCTCCAAGAATAAAACTGAAAATGAATTCTACAATCAGTAGACTTAATTTCTTCAAATTAAAAAACAAAAACCCTAAAACATGATCATAGCGACGAAGTTTCAATCTTTTTTGCCATTCAAACTCAATAGAATCGAATTAAAATGGAAAAAATTTTAAGAAAAAAAATTATTTCATCCTATTTAATTATCAAAATAAAAAATCCCTTCAAATTCAAACTAAAAAGGAAAGGGTGGGGGGGTTCAAGCACTTACCAAACACAGCTTCAAAGACAGAAAAGAAGAGAGATCAAAACACGAGAGAGAAGATAAAGTGAATATAACGTTGCGCATTTGCAGATCCAAGTGAGGTTTAGAGAGATTTTAGAGAAGAGAAAGGGATCTGCAAATACGTTTCAGAGAGAGAGATTGAAACGGTCGAGAGAAGGGGGGGGACTGTTGGGGAGAGAGAGAGAGAGGGCTTTGTTTCTTCCATTCATTTCAAAATTGAAGGGGCGGACTGTTGGAGTTTATTCAAACCTTATGGGTGTTAAATGTCGAGCAACTTTTTTGAATTTTATGGACGGTTCTGATTTTTCCATTTTGGAATCTTAGCCGTCCTTTTCATGGACTTTTTTCCCTAAGGTTTTTAAAATCCCAACGGACAAATTTTATTTTCCTCGTTCACCTCTTTTTTTTTATTATTGTATAGAATACTGAGGCCTGAGGGTTTAGTGGACTCAATTTATTTTCCTTTTTCTTTTTTATTTTTACAAGTGATTTTTTTTTAATAATGTAGTGGTAGCTTATTTATTGCATTTTTTGAAATCCACCAACATTAATCTAGTTTAATTAAAAGAAAGATATAGCAAGAAAGAGCCATTCTCCAAGGGTTTTAAAAATTTTCATACTTTCAATTGGTAAAAAGAAAAATTCAAATCTATTGATGATTGTGCTTTAGCATTGTTATTATTTTTTCTTTTATATATATATTTAAAAAAAAAAAAAAAAGATCCTAAGTAAATGAGTATCTATATCATAATGCAATTTGCTTTTTAAGAGTATTTCACTTTAAAATATATCAAAATAATTTATTTTTTTTATTTTTAATATCAAAATCATTGAAAAAACATTAAAAAATTAATTTAATATTTTTTCAAGCAACAATTATAAACACAAAAACAAATGATGAATAAATCATAAGACTTTTTATATATATATATATTTTTAGAGCTCGTTTGGTATTATAGTAGTGGTTATTTTTTCAAAATGTTTTTTATTTGGAAATGAATTGAAATAATTTTTTTATTTTTTTAAATTTATTTTTGACATCAACATATTAAAACAATCTAAAAACAATTAAAGTAAAAAAAAAAATTAAAAATACTTTTGAAACACAAAAACAGATAGGTATTGTTTGGCTAATTACATCATTATTAAATTAAGTAAGTTAATCTTGAAATCTCTTAATCTAATTCTTTGTCTAGCCTAAGTTTAAAATTAAATTATATAAAAGTTATCCCGACATGATCTATTTAGCTTGATGGATTTAAAAACTTGAATGACTAGAAAAAGCATGGTTTGATTTTTTAAAAGAATTCAAGATGATTTTTTTTAAAAAAAATATTGACATAGAAAAATATTAAATCGATTTGGACTTTACAGCTTTACTTGTTAAATCTGTAATCCAAGTTCATGGACTCCACTGGCTTTAAGAATGTTTTTAAAACTATTTTTTATTTAATCATAAGATAACAAAAATAATCACTCATAAAATTCAATACAAACCAAATATTGTGATGTTTGTTTGAGATTATGATAATCCCATAAAAAACATGCAAAATATTTTATAAAGATAAATTTAAAATCAACCAAATATTAAATGATTAAATTAAAAAAAAAAACCATCTCTTTCGATGTTCATATGAACAATATAGGAGGTGTGTTGCACCCTTAGTTTTTTAGTATTTAGTATTTATTATTATAATAAAATAGATGCTTATAAAATCAGTAAAAATAAAATATCAAAATATTTGTTTAAAATTGCAATAACTTTATAAAAAACAACTCAAAATAATTTATGAAGATAAATTCAAAATGAAGAAAATATCAATATTAATGTTGAGTATAAGAGTTTTCTTCTACTTGAATGATGAAGAAGAAGACGTCCAACCCCTTAAAAGAAGAAAGGAAAAAAAATTATAAATATACTCTGAATAACCTAAGCAAGAGGTTTATAATCTTCACTTTCAAAATTTATTCTCAACATTTATATAAAATGAATAAAAAATAATTTATTTTAAAATATAATGCTCATTTACTGCAAATTTTTCATAATAAAATTACTGATTTAATTATTTAAAGGTCCCTAAAAATCTTGAAAAGAAACTATTTTTGTAAGAAATCCGGTCTCTTTCACCAACCATTAGAATCCTTGATTATAGATAATAGAAGATTGACATAAACTTGTGATTATTTATTGTCCATACACGATGAAAAAGATTATGGAGAATAAAAGATTGACATAAATTTGTGATCATTCACCATCTAAACACAGGGAAAAATAACTTTCTTAATATTCTAGATTTTTGAAGCATCATTAAAAAAAAAAAATAGCATAATAGGCACGCTACTTGGGCTGGCTATCAATTGGGCCTAGGGGGGATGAACTCACATTGAAAAAAAAAAAGCCGAAGAGTTCATAGACTATTATTGAAATTTTTTGTTTTGAGCCAATTTTGCCCTGACCAAAGGTTTGATCACCTCTTAGCGTCCTTATGCTAAATAGGAAAGAGAAAAAAAGGAAACCATTTGCATTTTATAGCCTTGTTTTTTCCAGGACTTTTTTCCCTGCTCAATTCCAGTCAACGGAAAACGTTAGCGTAGGAAATGTTTTTGAAAACACTTTCCTTTCTTTGTCTCAATAAACCAAATCTCTCCCAAATAATTCACGCAGATCAACTGCAAGCATCTTTCATCTTCCAGGTAATTTTTTTTCCTTGGCAACCATGCTTTGTAAATGGTTAGAAGCCGGGTATTTCACTGCAACCTCCCATGCTCTGTTAATTTCACTGGAACCTCTGATGAGAAGGCAACCCATTCAACCATAGCAAACCGAAACCTCAACCACAGCAAACCCACCCAAAAATTAACCAAACACAGACCCATACACATACACGGTTCACCATTGTTGGTGGGTGAATTCAATTCAATTGCAAAAAATGGAAAAAAACCTGTTGGTAGAGAAAGAGCTTGATGAATGGAAAAAAAATGTTGGGATCGGTTATGCAGAGGGAGTGCTTGTAGTGATTTTATTTTTGTTTTGATTGCTTTTTTTTTTTTTTTTTTTAAATATTAAAGAGATAATTGCCTTTACGTGTACAAAAAAATATGTATCATAAAAATATTTTTGTATGATACAAAAAAAAAACCCAAATATATAACTCTTACCATAAACTAACATATGAAAAAAAAAAACTTATTTTAAGCTTTTAAAATTGAAAAAAATATATATTAATAACGTAAATATTTCACAAGCTTATTTCTCTAATTTATAAAATACTAGCATATGCTTTTAGATTTCAATTTTTTTTATTGTAAGTGATATTAAATATTTATATATATTAGATAAACTTGAAAAAAAAATTAATTCATTAATAAATTATTTTCCAGTTCATTTTCCATACTGGAAAGTGTTTTCCAGTTCATTTTCCATAACACTACCAAACATCGGAAAATACTTTCCCGGAATTCACTTTCCAGGAATTCACTTTCCCCGGAATTCACTTTTTCATGTTTATATATTATACGATTCCCCCTAGCTTTGGACTTTGCAGGGTGCGTGGTGGTCTGGTTCTTACCAAGGCAGCCCCGCAAATATGTTGGGGGGCAGGCAGGGCAGCTGTTTTCAATTTGTTATATACTTTTTCTGGAAGGCCTGGAGATAACCCTTCTCCCTTGTAATTTATATAATATAATAGTGGGAACTACTACAAAAACTCAAACCTTGATTCACTGAAATAAACTGCCAACAATAAGCTGCCAAAAAGGCAATTCCCACCTGCAATCTGCAATTATCCGTTGTTAATCGTCCTAATCTGCTTCAGATTTCAAATATGCTGCCGAAACTGCAATCATCCCTCATCTTCCTCTACCTACAAGCCTTGTTCTGTAGCATCCATTCATTTGCCTTCAAAAAGCAATAAACTTAGGGTGGTTCCCCACCTTGGACGAGGCAAAAGAACACTAACAGCAAGCTGAACACCAGACCACTAAGTACTGCAGATGAGAACATCTAGATAGATACCCCTAGTTTTGCAAGATAATCAGCGAACATGTTGGCTTCACTACGAGCAGACGAAAACTATTCAGATCTTAATTTCTCTCTGCATTCATAACTTATGGGTGCACACTGACTGCAAAAACTCGAAAAGTATCAGAATATGGAACACTACGTAACACCCAGAATAGAGAGACTACTTATGTTTCAACCCTCAACTCATTTAAAATGGCCGCAGCAGTTTGAGATCACCCACCAAACTCTTAATTCATTTCGAGGGTCATTTCCAACTATAGAATAAATTAAGAGTCAACAAAAAATACAAATAGAAACACATTTTTGTAGCTTATCAAGACAAAAAAGATGCCAGGGAGATCAAGATCCATTGTGATTGTATCACATTCGTACTATTAAGGTGTCGTACAAAATTGTCACAAAACCAATTATAGGCATGGTTAGCTCTCATAATGCTCCAACTTTCTGAGCTTTATTTGGTCTCCCATAATTGTTTTCTCTAGAGCGGGGATGTTTGCCACCACCCCTGTAGTGTTTCCCACCCCTGAAAAACATAAATAAAATTTATAATGGCAGAAATATTTAGCAAAAATGAACCAGCATTATACCCATTGAAGTGAATAACCATATCCCCCCACTCATCAAGACATCAACCACCCCTGGTTTTGGAGGGAAGAACCATTTTTATCAAGTGCTTTATCATCCAAGAGAAGTGGAAGTAAGAATTACAATAATACTGACCTTCCTCGGTTGCCCTTATTTTCAAATCGCCTTTCTTTTTGTCCACGGAGTTGGTTCCAGTATTCCTTTTCTGCCTCACCTGAGATTAAAAATAACAGTACCAGCTCTCTCAGTGCCACTTAAAATAATGCATGATTAAAACAAAATAATCCATCAATTAACAAGGAAAATACAATTTTATGACAGAATTCTAGTCGAAAAAACACATCACGACCACTGAAAATAAAGAACCCAAATCAAATTGTAACCAGGGACCCATGAAAATTATCTTTCCACATTTAATGACAGTAAATAAAATTGGTCAACAAATAAAAATGTATATGCAACAAGTTCTGCTTATGTAATCTTGTTATCAAAACTAGAATTCCAAATCCAACAGAAACATTAGATACTGGACTAATCAGCCTTGGAATAAAAGACTAGAACATAGCTAAAAAATAAGCATTTTTCGTCTCAAGAATCACATACAAAGAAAAACATTAGTGTTTGATTGATCCATATTTCCGAGATCCTAGATCCTTCTATTTTTCAACAACAATTAATACATTTTAACATTCTTGGATGTCAAACACCAAAAGCAACTGTGAACCTAGCATGGGAAACAGTTTCATGCTAGCTAGCTAGCATCTATCACAGACAAACAGATTTCTTAAAAGGAATCCATACTGAAACCTTTGTAACAGAAGTATCAAAAGCGCTCATCTTAAAATAACAATTCCAGACAACACTCTCCTAAAAGTCAGTTTTGGTGCTCACCAGTCACAGGTTCTAAAGTCACAATGAAATTCTTCACAACCAGACCCTCTTCTTTAGCCAGTACTGCAGCTGCTCGAGCTTTCTGAGCTGCTTCTGCTTCTTCAAATCGAAGGTATCCTGATTCATCTCCCATCTTGAAATCAACATACTACCAAAGTGGCATGCATATGAAAAGGAGTCAGTATAACAGATAAAGAACAAAAGACTAGACAGCACCGCATGATTGAAAACAGAAAGAGAAGGCATGCGAGATATCCATGAGAGATCAATGAAAACAGTGTCAAACTTCTAAATAATCATTGCATAACACACACACACACAGAGGGGGGGGGATCATAGAACCTTCACAGTGCCAAATCTTTCGAAGACAGCCTTCAGATCTTCACGCAGAACAACATTCTTGTCATCCTTGGAAGCAGCTGGGTTAGGTTTTTCCTTCCCTTCCTCCTTTTCATTTGAATCTTCAGATGATTTCTCCTCTCCAGTTTTTATTACTGTGCTTTCAGAGCCATTGTCCCCATCAACATGATCCACATTGTTGGCATCATCAGTCTTGACATTTTCTGGCACCTCCTGTTCATTTTCTTTGGTTGTATTCTCTGATGAATTTGACCCTCCATCTGTTTCACAGGCATTTGCATCACCATTGGCAGGCTCCTGTGCACCATTTTGTTCTGCAGAACCTCCAGCTAGCTTACTCTTTAAAGCAAACGCAATAATTAAGCCCTTCGGGTAGCTGTCATCAACAAAAGTGAGAAAATCAGGTTAACAAACAGTCCTATGTTTGAGTTGGTGGTTGAAACTCAGTTTCATAGCATGAAAAAACTCAAATTGATGCTTTTCATGCTATGAAACGCGGTTTTGACCGCTTAACCAAACCAAGCCAGAGAAGACTCCACAGTCCCATAGGAATACATGGGAACTGTTGATTACTTACTTGCCCTCTCCATTGGAACTGTTCTTGTTATGGGGGCCTGTTGAGGACCGGGAATTTTCAAATTCCTCTTCTTCTTGTGCTCTTTCTGTATCAAATTCCTTCCTGAATTGGAAAGAGAGCATGTTAGGAGCATAAAATATGGAGCAGCAGCTTCTTTATATTAAGTTCTACACTGTGCACAAACAGTATAACTGATTAAAATTTAGCAGCAAAAGATAGATCAAAGGCCCAAGGACGTCATATATTTCAAAAATTATAGTGCCTTGTCAAATATTGCCAAAAAAACTTGTTATACCATAATTTCCAACCTTTTTGTTCCCACAACTTTAATTATCACATGGAACTCTAACTGTTCTACAGATCAAATCACAAACATAGCCACTTCCATCTAAATCAAATAAAAATTTGATAATGATTTCTGTATGATTTAGGTCAAAGCTTTAGCTCATCTGTCACCGCCAAAATGAGAGCAGAGAAACTTGCAAAAGTATAGAATATCACCATTGTATATTTCATGTCCCCCAACTATTTAGTTTAAAATGCTTTGACTATATAAGAATAGATATATAACCACAATTTTCTTATAAAGGTCACCAAGTATCTTATATCACAAGAAAGTTTTAGTCCATTTTATATTTCTACAATGAGAGTAAAGGATAAATAGGAAACCTAAATGTTATAGCTACTAGGTATTTGTCTATGTGCATTAGCTTACTTTGGTTTTAATTCTAGCTCGGCACCTTCAAACACCAAGCTTTGATTTAATATCTTTTCAGCATCTTCCTCTGATGAGAACTCGATCAAAGCAGTGCCACAAAATACCCTTTTGTCACCAACATGACGAGGCATCCTCACACTTGTAACCTGAAATAAGTGTAACATAATCACTCATACTCCAAGCAAAATTTGCCAAATATTTCCCATATTTCCCTCCTCACATGTCAAAAATTGAAATTGAAAACGCAGAGCATTAACAACCAAAACAAACAGGGACCCTTTCATTACCTTCGCATGTTGACCAAAAAACGACTCCAGTTCTTCCCGCTTCGCATTATATTTTAACGGTGAGACAGCAACTGTTCTTACATCTAATTGCTCTATAGCCTCATCCGGCTTCAATAGAGCTGCCATCCTGCCTACTTTCTTACCTGCAAACCACCCACCATGAAGATAAAAATAGACGAAACACTGATTACGCACATGTTCTTAAATCATATCCATTAAACTTAGACCCCACCCAAACAAGATATTTTGCACTCTAATTTCTCCCAACATAGCACAAGCATTCCAGAAATTCAAAACTTTCTTTGATCATCCACTTTCTAAGTAACCATACATTAAAATAAGATCACTTGGGAAAGGAAAAAACAACTAACCATCTTCAGAAACTTTAAGAGAGGTAGATTTTCTCAACGTTTCTGCCACAGCCTGAACAGTAGATTCAGGTATTTCTTCAGGCTTTACGTCCATTAATTTCAAGTAACCTTTCATCTTCTTAAACGAACAAATCAAAGCCAAACTCACCACTATTATCTAAAGTCAAGACCAACAACGGCAGCAGCAGCAGTAAAAAAACAAAACTAAACTCAAAAATAACAAAAACCCACAATTTGTATTGAAGAGAATAAGGATACAGCCATCTTCACTGGATTCGATTGTGTTTCTCAAGAAATTATCACGAGGTATGTTGCTGTCACTGAAGTAAAATTCAACCTGAAAATAAAGAGGGAAAAAAAAAACAATAAAATAAGGATCCTTTTAATGGTTCCAAGAAATTAAGAGAACTATAGTGGAGAGAAAGTGACCTGTCTAAGGACTTCCTTAGCGGTTTCTTCGTCCAGAGAAGGAGTTGCCATTGTGGTGAGGATGAAGGTAGAGAGAGAAAGTTGTAGAGAGAGTTGTTTTTGTTAGGGTTTTGGTGATATTTTTGGAACTTGAGAGTGCGCTTTTGTAGAGCGGAGCGTGTGTTATATACTATTTCAGTATTTTGCTCTTAAAATAAAAGGGGCAAATTTAGAGGAGAGTTCAGGAAAAAGAAATGATGTTAATTTTTATTAAAAAATATATATATTCCCAAAATTACTTTTCTAAAAAGATCTGTAATTTTATATTAAAAAAAATGATTTTGAGAAGAATGTTTGTAAAGATTTAGCATTGCTACAAAGAAAAACCTAAAATTTGAATGAGATTCTATGAAAGGAGGAAAATTTATATGAAATTCACTTCAAAATGGAAATTACATTTTATCTTATAGGTATATCAAACCCGACTTGAGGGTTTAACCTGGTCAAGAAACCGAGTTTCAGATTACATGGAATTGAATCTGGTCAATCCAAAAAAATTTTAAAAAAAATATTTGAATTTTTAATATTATATATCAAAAAAATTAAAAAAAACAGTCCATATAGATATAAGCTAAAAGATTATTTCAAAATATTTTTATTCCCGTTAGAAATATATTATCTTATCCTTTTGAATTGAAGTATTTAAATTAAAATTTTTTTTTTTATCCCGCATTAAAAAAACATAATTTTTTTTCTTGTAAACATATAAATATATATATTAATGGGTTTTAAATTCCATATTGAAAAAATAAAATATTCTTCTAATATTTATATAATGAAAATTTGATATAAGCTAGTAACTAACTAAAAAGAATGAAGAAAAAAAGTTCTTTGGCTATAGAGAAAAACATAATTGAAAAAAAAATAGATTTTTATTAGGTTTTATCAGGTCACCCGAGTTTTGAGTTGATCCCAACAAGTCTAACATTTTCTTCAAGTCAATTGCAGACCCGAGTTTTGAATGAAACAGTCAAGTCAGACTAGGTATGATAACTATGTTTTTTTTCCCAAGAAAAGCTTGCGTATAAATATTTGAAAACATCATATTTTTTTAATAATTTCGCTAATACGAAATATAATATTTCCTTGCAACAAACGTAAAAAATAATACCTGGTATATTAAAATGAACTAAAACCCTTTAGGAAAGTAACGTTTTTTTACTATTCATCGGAATAGTTTAAAGATATTTTCACCCCTAACACTAAAACAAACTTAAAATATGCTTTAATGCCTTTTCCTAGATTTTTCTGGAAATCATTTTTCTTATTTCTTTATATTTAACAAATATAACAAAAATTAGTTAAAAAAACTGAATTTCAGTAATATACTGCCAGGAAAGTATTTTCCTTTCTTTATTTTAAGAAAAATACTTTTTTTTTAATTGATAAAATATGTACTGTCATCGAGTGATTATAAGGAATGGTGGATAAAACGAAGGGAATTGAAAAATAAAGGATTAGGTATAGCCACCATGTAAGAAATTAAGATAGAAAATTAAGAAGGATCCTCTTAATTTGTTTTAGATAGAAATGGAAGAGCTCATATTCTTCCATTTCTTTTTTATTTCTAATACTTTCAATTTATATAAACAAATCTGAGAAATAATGTTATTTCAGCAAAAAAAAAGCTAATAAGAAAATTATTAATCATTTTATTTCAATTACAAGAAACCTTTTTGTTTTCAAATTAAATTTAATTGGTTCTCAGTGACGGAAAAATTAAAATTAAAATAGTTGTTAACCTAATGTAATATTTTATCCTCAACACAATACTTATTTAAAAAAAAAAAAAAGGACTAATAATCACTCGTCAAATGCATATTAAAAAATCATCAAAAAAATAATAAAAAGGGACTAATAATCACTTGATGTTTTTTCAAGTTTTTTTTTTGAAGTAGGAATGTTTTTTTAAAATGCATTTAAAAACAGAAACTACCGCACTCTCGAATACATAGTAACAAATGATATACAAATAATTTTCATGCTTGTATCTATTGATCTCAATCATATATATTCCTGTTGTTTTAATCCAAATCACCTTAATGCTTGTATCTATTTTCATGCTTGTATCTATTAATCTTGATCATATCATATCAAAACTTAATATTTATGCATGACCTATGTTTGATCTAAGATATTTATATTTATTTCTTAATACTTATTTGATATATATTAAAGGGATATTATAGGGATAATTGCCTATACTCGTAAAAAAAAAACAATCTTTATCAAAAAAACCAATCAAAATATTTTTGTATTTATTTATCTTTTAAAAAAATCTTCATAACCAAAAAACCCAAATATCTAACTCTTATTTAATACCATAAACTAATTTGACTTTCTTCATATGAAAACAAACATATTTTAAGCTTTTAAAATTAAAAAAATATATATTAACAGGTTTTATTTATGAAAAATTCACAAGGTTATATCTCTATAATATTATATGACATATATATAGTTATATTTTATAAAATAAGCTATATATGAATATAGGATATAATAAAAAAATTCATCATTATACTTTTAAGATTTTATTCTTTTATTGTAAGTGATTAAATATTTATATTTAATATTTTTAATATATTAGATAAATTTGAAAAAAAAATTAATTTATTAATAAATTATTTTCAAGTTTATTTTCCATAACATAATCAAACACTGGAAATGTTTTTTAGTTTATTTTCTATAACATTACCAAACATCAAAAAGTAATTCACTTTTCAGGAATTCACTTTCCTAGGAAACCACTTTCCAAAAAAAAACTACTTTTCTGCAAACAAACGGGCCTAAAGAGCATGTTTTTTTATGATTTATTTATCATTATCAAATAAAATGGAGATAAATAAGTTTTTTTTTTTAATCTTAATTCAAAATAAAACAACTCAAATAGAGGGGGAAAAAAATTAAATCTTTCGTCAAATGGTATTTTTGTATTTTCAATAATTGAAGCATAAGAGCACTTTGGTATTTACACATATATAAAAATAAAAGGTAATAAACAATTTAAATTTACAATGAAACTACAAAAATAATATTAAATAAAAAAAATAAGTATTAGGTCAAGGGATATTTTTGGCTTTTCAAAATGATTTTTTTATAATTATATATTCAACTTAGGGGTAATTTCATGTTTAGCTAAATAAATAAAAAACAAAACAAAAAGGTGGGCGTGTGGGAGGTGATCGCTCCCTTCGAGTGGCGTGTGTGGCTCCTCAAGGTGTCAAAAAAATGCCTTTTCACTGTGTTATTGAAAGGTGTTATCGTGTTCTTTTCTTGATAGTGTGACGCGTATTTTCATTGGTGGTCTAATTTGGTGCCGATATGCCTTTTTTTTTCCTTCTCTCTCCTCCCAAAAAATTAGAGTTTAGTCCTCTTAGTTGTTGGTATTTTCAACTTCAATCCCTATTATTTTGATTTTTGATTTTTTATCTTAGCTTTTTTATAAAAGTTTTATTTGTTTTCAATTTCATCCTTCATTCTAAATTTACCAAATATTATACTCTTCCAATGTGGTCCTTATTATTTGGATTTATAATTTTTATCCTTGACCCTTTTATAAAAGTTTTAGTAGTTTTTCAATTTCATCATTTGATTCAAATAAATGGTATTATATTTTTTCAATTCGATCCTCGTTGTTTTGATTTATTATTTTTTTCTTGGTTCTTTTATAAATGTTATTATCCTTTTTAATTTCACTCTTTAATTACAACATTGTTTTTATTTTTTATGTCAGTTGGATCCTCATTCTTTTTTTTTAAATGTCTTTTTACTATTTATTTTTTAATTTCATCCTTAAATTAAAATATAAGATTTGATTTTTTATTTTTTTTTATCCTTATTTTTTAATTGTTGTTTTTAAAAATTGTTTTGTATAATTAAAATTTTTTCATAAAAAAAAAAAAAAAAGCTTTATAATTCTCTTTATTTTTTAATCGAGTTATTCGAAACTTGTGATATGGGTTATTGGTTTAGTGAAATATGGGTTGGCTCACCATTAATTACTAGGATAACAAGTTTACCATGAATGATTTTTTATATCATTTCAACACTTTAACATCATTTTTAACAAAATAAAATAAAATAAAAATCTTATAACAAAGCGCGGGGACAAAGCTAGTAAAAGTCTTAAAAATCATTGTTGCCATTTTTTGAACATCATTTTTAGAAAAAAAAAAAAAAGGTCTTATGGCAAAGTGTGGGAACAAAGCTAGTAAAATTTTTAAAAATCACTGTTGCCATTTTTTTAAGAAAAACAAGTGAAAATTAGAGTTATGTTCTTTCTAATTTAATCGACTGTCTATGAATCTGGAATTTGAGATATTATATGGATCTGAGCTTTTTTTATTTATTATCTTTTAACGTTTTTTTCAAGTGGATTTAAAGAGTTTAAAGTATGTTTTAACATTTTTTAAAAAATATATTTTAACAAGATTGAGAATTAGGTATCTCATGGAAAAATATTAAAGAGGGTTCTTTAATTAAACTATTCTTCTTCCACTACCTCATTTTATTTGGTGTAAAATAGTTTCTGAAAATTATTTTTTAAACTTTTATATATTTATTTGCTATTAAAACCCTCGTTCTTTGTTTTTTTTTTTTTTCTGCATATTTGTTTTTGCTATATGCTTAATCTACATATATTTACTGTTAAATACAAATCTTCTGTGTGATGCATCTTTTTTTATTCTTAAGCATTGATTATAAAAATGATATCATAACTTGATGTGAAAATGCAAGCTGCCATAGCCTTCTTTGCAGCTGAATACATAGATAGAAGGGGAAATCTGGTTGCCTCTATACCTAATTCAAATTTACAACCTTTTCTTATTCAAAAT
The DNA here is from genome assembly GCF_005239225.2 of Populus alba. NCBI lineage: Eukaryota > Viridiplantae > Streptophyta > Magnoliopsida > Malpighiales > Salicaceae > Populus > Populus alba. The sequence continues at coordinate 21,925,293 of NC_133289.1, forward strand.
TCAGCAACCTATAATTGTGATCCAAGTAAAAACTATTGAAAGAGTTCTTTGAAACTGCTAATTAACAAGGTCTACTCTCTACTTGAATCCCTAACTAGTTTCTTCAATATAGTAGTATTTCAGCCAAATTAAAAATTATAAATCAAAGTTGGTTGTTTCCTTGCCATGATTATTTAAAATAAAAAAAAATGGTTTTTTCTTTCATGAACACTTGTACTGATCACTTCTATGAATATACGTTGTTGTTGATGAATGAGAATTTAAGAGGATAGGATTTTAGGATTTCAAGAAAAACCAACTCTCTTAAATTCTGTCGTATTTTCTGTTTTTTATTTTTATTAATTTGAATTTTCTTTCTTATTTTTTAATATTTTCTTAGATGAAATTGAAATATTTTATATAAAATTTAAAAACAATATTGAAGTTTATTTATATATATTCTGTGTTACAATTACTGAAAATGATAAAAAAAGATTGTTACAAAAATAAACAGGCTGTTAGTGAATTCATTTATATCCTCTAGTGTTAACAAGAATGTCTGTACTATCTCTTGCAAATGACACTGAGAAGTTTTATAGATTTTTTATTTGTGTATTTTAAAAATAGTTTTGAAAAAAATTTATTTGTTTTATTTTTTTTTATTTTAGATAAATTTAATGTGCTGATATCAATAATAAAATTTTTAAAAATAATAATATTATTTTAATATATTAAAAAAACACTTTTAAAAATAAATGTTACTACACCAAAACTAGGGTATTCGGTTTTTAAATCTCCAAGCATACGGCTCCATCTCGTGGAAAACATTGCATGATGGCGATGGGTCTCACGGACCCATATCATGAAAAAAAATGCATCCGGTAGAAAATTTGCTGCAATGTCTTCTGCATCAAAATCCTTTTTGTTTTGATATAAAATATTTATTTCGTGTACATTTGAATTAGGAAGATTAATAAAATAAAGTTGAAAGGATTATTTTTTTTTTCATATATTTTTTATTCAATGATTACTTAACATCCTTATATTAGTTTTCAAGTTTTGAGATATAAGTTGATAGCTCTTTTCTCTTCTAAGAAAAAAAAATATACCACAGGATTAAAAACTAGTTTATATTTCATTATAATAAATAAATAAATTACTTATATAGTAACAATTTTTTTTTTCTTGAGTAAATAAATTGGTTTATGTTATAAAATTATGTATCAAGAAGTTTACAATAATAATATAATTATTAAACAGTAAATAGAATATATAAAAACAATAGAAATTAGGGAGATAAAAAGAAAATATTTTTATTTTATATGGATTTGTAGTTATATTTATTGACAATACTTCTATTTACTCTCTCAACAATGCTTTTATTTATAAATACATATATATAAATACTTGTAAGCTCAAAAATTATTAAAAAAATATAAATTTAAATGAATTTTGAAATATTCTAATTATAATAAAGCATTTATATTTCCATTAATTAATCGGTAGTTCCTTTTTTTTCATGATACTTGAAAAATATATTAAAATAATTATTTAAAGAATGATCAAAACAAATGAACGAGAAATCAAGTCAGTTGAAATTGCATATTATTCCTTTTCAAGCGGCAATGGTCTCACTGCCCATCTTGTAGAAAAAACGCTTGAAATCATTAATGGTCTCACGGACCATCTCAGTGACGCATATAGTAGAAAAATACAGATGACAATGGTCCCCACATCTCACATGTTAAATAATATATTTATTTTGTTTTATTAATTAAATGTAAAATAATATTTTTAATTTAATTTATATATATTTTTTTATATTTAAATTAAAACAAGTATTTTAAAATAAAAAGATTAATAAGAATTTTTTTATATTTTATATTTTATATTCATATTTTTTTATATTAATTTAAATTGCTTTAACATCATAGACCAATTTACACTGCAAATCCCTATCTCTTGACTACATTAAAATAATAGATGATAATAATGTTTGATTTTGCCAACACCATTACAATTAAGGCATGATTTTCTTCACATGATTTCCGTAAAGAAAACAGCGAGGGCTCTAGTATCCATCATGAGCTGGCTACTCAACTTTTCAGTTAATTATTTTTATACAATTTAATTTAATTTTTATTAATGTTAATGTTTGAATCTTATATATATCTTTACTAATCTCACGAGTCCTAAAATTAATAATTATATAAACTTTTAATAACTATTATATTAACAAAATTCAATTTTATTTTACTACGTGGTATCAATCAATGCTAGTTAGATCCAGTTTAGTTTGACAGGTTCATCCATAATATCTCTCTATAATATCTTTATAGGTTTACATACCTCATTTTGCATGAAAAGATATAATTATCAAAATTTTATATTTTAATATTATAATTCATAAAAAAGATTCAGGTTCCTTATAATTTATGTTATCAGAACCTTGAAATATCTAAGATTTTCATTCCAAAGTTTTTTGAAAACCAATTTTATTTTTACCAGAATCTTTTTTTTTCACACTTGAGAAATTCAGCCAAAAAAAAGTTCTAAGGACATTTGTGGTCAGATTTGTAGGCAAACAAAAAGGGTCAAAACCCACTAATATTCGTTGATGATGGCATTTAAATTATTCCCCTTTATGAATCCTATTCTTTCTTTAAAAGTTCGTACCCAACTTATCAATTATACATTGAATTAATTGGTGCCGCACAGATTCGTATAAAAAAAAACGTTGCGCGTTCACAGCCTGCAAAAGGAATTATTTTCTAGACCTTGCCTCTTCCATTTTGTTGCCATTTTCTATAATAAAAATTTGTAAACTGATTTGAAAATATCTTTTACTGTGAAGTTAATATTATTAAACTTTTATTTTTCCATATTTCAAGAAAAAAATATCTCTTACTTTAATTTCATTCTCATTTTTATAAGAATAAACACAATATTTCAAACACGCACGAATACAATATCTATAGAATAACTTTGATATTGAAAGTATTTGGCAGTTTTGAATTTGACCTACATATTTAATTTTATTTTTTGAATCATATTATTCCTTTAGTTTTGGTGGGGTTAGTATTGTCCTTCTAATTGCTATTGTTTTGTTTTTTTACCATACAATAAGTGAAATAAATTTGAATTGATATTTGTTTTGTAATGTATTCCCTTTAATATTAAATATTTTTAGATATTTGTGTTATAAATTTGAATTGATCATCTGTAAAAATCAAGTAATAATGTAATATACAAGGGAAGTAAAAAGTCATGGAATTGAAAAGCCCCCCTGTATATAAAGCCTCAAAACCAAATGGAACTGTATAAATTGATACAACATCGCTTAAGTATGCCTCTAAATTTGTTTAAATCTTAAAACTAGAATACACAACGATGCACCAAGTCTTGGTACCATCAAGGCTTTGAAAACCCAAACTTTGATAAAATGGAAAGATTGTCCACTAGAAAATAATAGCAAATGTTGATGCTCACCTCAATAAAGTGAAACCAAGCTCGTCGCCAATATGGATTTATGTATAGAACTACACCTATTACCAGCAACACCATGATGTATGCAACCCAAAAGGTCACATAGAAAACCTTCATATCCATGAAGCCACCATTATCTTCATTGTTCGTTAAAGTTGGCGTTGGTGATGGTGGCATAGCCGCACCACATATTTTGGGTAGCGGTTCTCCACAAAGAAAAGGGTTGTCCTTGTAGCAGCTCTCCTCAAACGTGGCAAACTGTGCAACTCTCGTAGGAGTCTTACCGGATAAATTATTGTTAGCCACACTAAAAACTTCTAGAGAAAATAGTTCAATAAGTCGAGGTGGGATTTCTCCATCCAGTTTGTTGTAGGAAAGATCCAAGCTCTCTATTTCCTTTAAGTTTGAAAATGTTGGTGGAATTGGTCCGGTCAAACTGTTGTGTGAAAGGTTCAATGCCTTGATCATATTGAGGTTTCCAATTTCAAGAGGAATCTCTCCTGTCAAATTGTTGCATGAGAAATCAATTCCTTTGAAGTACCAGATAATATCGCCTTTATAAGAAAGGGATACATTCTTCGTTGTAAACTCGAAGGATTGTTGAGATATGACCAGAAAATCAAAGTAAGTACTTTTTACTGGGAAATTATGAGTAGATATCATCCAAGAGAGGATGTTACCAGAAAGGTGGTTGTGAGAAAGATCAATCAGGATTAATTGGTCCAACTTGGATAATTGAATTGGGATTTCACCTTCAAGATTGTTATAACTCAAGAGTAAAAATCTCAAGTTAGATAACCTATCAATCCATTCTGGAATTATACCGGTTAAATTATTATGGGAAAGATCTAATGCGAATATCTCAGAGGAGTCATAAAATGCCATTGCGATCGACCCTTGCAACTTATTTCTAGACAAATAAACATATCTCAAATTTGAAGAAGTGCCAAATCTAGGTGGTAAACGACCAGAGAAATTGTTCCATGATAAGTCCAAGAATTCAATAGGAGACATAATCCCTATCCATCCAGGGATCTGCCCTTGCAAACTATTGTTGGATAGGTCTAACACTTGCAGCAAGCTAATGTTACCCAACGAGAAAGGAATGCTTCCATTGAAACCATTGTCAGACATAATTAAAAATTCTAACCTTGGTAAAAGAGCTCCGATTTTTGAAGGGATTTGGCCTTGGAAGTGATTCATGGATATACTTAGGAATGACAAATTCACATGAGAATTCTTTGGCAACAAGAATGGACCCGAAAGAGAACAGTTTTCTAAATCAAGCTCTTGTAGGTATGTGTTGTTCTCAATCAACCAATTTGGAAACTCTCCCTTTATTTGAATGTTTGCAAGACCCAAAACTTGCAGGCTGAACTGATGGTAAAGGAACTTGGGCAATGCTCCCGCACCTTGTCCATGACCGCTCAAAATGAGGGACTCTAACTGGAACTTTGGGCTCAGATTATGATCATCTTTATCTGGGTATATTTCATTATCAAAACCATTAAAAAACTTAAGTTTTGAAAGGTTGTATAATGGGCTCAATGAAATAGGAATCTTTAAGTGATTGAAAGAGAGAGAGAGTTCTTGAAGGGAAGTCAGATTTGCCAGACACGGAGGCAAGATACCACTAAGATTATTGTCGCTGATATATAGCACTTGGAGATGATGTAAGTCGCATAGGCCTGGTCACATTATAATTTAGAGAAAAATAAATTTCCGAGTGTCTAATGAAAAATATATAACCTCAAGAGAAAGAGAGAGTAAGAGTAATCAACCTTACCTATGGTTTGAAAGATGCTATTGTTAAGAGTATTGGAACTCAAATCCAAGAATTCCACATTCTTGAGATTAAGAAAGCCTGCCACAATTTAGAAATTATAATAATGTAGAAGCAATTAAAATTATAAAGGAAATGAAAGACTAAGAGTTATTAACCTTACCTTGGGCTATAGGTATTCGGCCATTTAGTTTGCAGCTCTGCAAATATAAAGTTTTAAGAGAGGTCATCGTTTCGATGGCTTGGAGGATGCTATTACTGAGAGTATTGTAACTCAAATCCAAGTATTCCCATTTCTTGAGATCAAGAAAGCCTGCCACAATCAATTAAACAAAAAATTATATTAAGGTAGAAGGAATTAAAATTGGAAATAATTCATTACTTATTAATCATGGCTAAAAAAACTAAAAACATATATTAAATGTAGAAATTGTATTGTCCATTTAATAGAAGGATTTTTTATACATCTAACCCAAAAAATAAAAATACACCATTGTTAATTTATTCTCCTCCTAAAAATAGCACTCTCTATGTATGAAGTTACCTTTTCATTAAAGAAGTTATTGTTTTTTATGTTATCATTTTATTTACATTATACTGAATTAGAGTTGAGAGATAGGGGGAATTAAATTGAAATATTATTTATATTAAATGGATGGTAGAATTTTAAAATAATAAAGATTTCAATTGAGTTAATTTCTAAATTTTAGATTTAATTATCTATCCAAGACTTGTTTTGTAGGTTGCTAAAACATAAAAGAGAAAATCTATAGAGACACCTAATTGTAGCAGGTATAAAAAGAAATAAAATGATCAATGATAAGTAATAGTAGAGTTAAAATTTGTTAATTTACCTCTAGAAGGTACAATGCCATTAAGTTCTTGCAATGACAGATTTTTTAGAGAAGGCAATGCTCCAAGGCTTTGAAGAGAGTGTTCATCTAAAGAACAATCATCCAAATACAACATTTCCAAGGAGCTTAAATTTTGAAACTCTGTTTGTTGAAAAGTAGCAAATTGAATTTTTGAATTAAACCCAAATATATAAACATCACTATATATATAATATAATATATAACTTACCGTCTCCTAATTTTCTTCCTCTAAAATCATTGGATGGCAGATGAAGTGTTGTAAGGTTTGGGAATGCTCCTAATGATTGCAGTAACTGGAAGCTACTTCCATAGGTTGTGATATTACCTAGCCATAGAGTACTCAAGTTGCTTGGACCTGCAAGTTAGTTAGGGAAGAAACATATAATTAATATTGTATGGATATTATCTTCTTGATGCTACCAGCCAAGTAGGTAATGTGAATGTGTTACTAATTACCTCTTGAGGTTACTAATTTGTTGATATTATTGCCGTTCAGACTCAAGTGCTCCAAGCTGCTTAAAGATTCTTGATATTTATATATAAAAAATAAATTAATACAATACTCATTAATTGTGTTTTTTCAAATTAAATTTAATAGATAATTGTGTTAATTAAATTTAATATTTATAAAAATAATAGTATATAAAAAAACTAACCTTTCAAATCTATTAACCCCTCCAATCTATTATAATCTAAATATAGATATTTGAGAGATGGAAGCCCCTCTATATATGATAGAATACTGTTAGCAAAGCTATTATTTCCCAAGTGAAGGTACTCCAAATTGCTCAATTTCTGTAACTCATAACCACCTATATAAACAAATAAAAAATAAATTAATTAAGACTTCATGTAGGGAATAACAAAAAGATATTATTGATCAAGAGGCATGTAATTGGTACGATGAATTCATGTAAAGAGGTTGAAAGAAAGATTATAATTTACTACTTGTCTATTGCTTCCATCACTGGCTTAGTGTTCGTTATGAATATACATTTACAGGTAAAGCTGCTAGCATGCATTTCACCGTCAATGAGAACCAAAATGATTATATTGATAATGTAAGGAATTAAACAACTCCTTTTTACTAAATATGCTTTCTATTTTCTTCCATAGAGAACCAAAATTAATGATAGTAATTAAACAACACCTTATTTGATTAATTCTAAAAAAATAAAAGTAACATAAATATTTTGTAATACTTGAGAGAGCAAACCTTTCTTCTCAACCCAACTAGCTATATGATTATCCATCAAGGAGAGATACTGGAGTTGGTGGAAAGGAAGGAACAAGGAGGCATTCAAGTACCAATCTCCCAGCTCCTGGTTCCTCACGCTGTCAAGATAGAGCCTGGTGACTCGACCTGTACTGCGGTTGCAGACAATACCTTCCCAATTGCAACAGTTGGCGTGGGCTATTCTCCAGGAGGGAAGGGAGGTGCCATTGGGATAGTTAAGAGAATCTTTGAGGTGCAACAGAGCGATCCTCTCTTCCTCCAAGCAACCAAGAGGCAGGGAAACCATCAGAATCACTAACAGTACCGTCAACATCTTAATATCAGAATATAAACCCAGGCTTGATCAATATTTGTTATAGAGGACAACTAGCGAGGAGGTGAAGGCTTTAATTTATAGAGGGCTTCACGGGCCCACCTCTTGGAAACGATTATCTTGGCAAGTAGAGAGCGTTGGAGAAAACTGCATGATGGCGATGGTCTCCCATCCCCTCTCGTGTAGAATATATATAATTCATGACTTTCTTATACTAGTTTTAGTACATTTATCTTTAATATATATATAATCTATTTCTTTCTTATTATAATACTTTTAATCTGAATATATTTTTGAAAAAAAATAGATGATGAAAATTTGGTTATTAAACTTTTAATTGTTATATATATATATATTTTTTTAATTTTATCTCTTATAATTTGATTTAATTTTATTTTTATATCAACTTTGGTTCTTATTTTTTGTATTGTCATTGACTTTTTTCTTATTCTTTTTTCAATTAAATTTTTTATCTGTCAAATTTAATACTCATTCTTTTAATTTCTATTTATTTAGAAAAAACAAAAAACGCTTGATAGCAATGGTCTCATAGACCATCCCACTGGTCTATATCATGGAAAAAAATGCAGATGATAATGATTTTACAGACCATCCCATTAATCCACATCGTGGAAAAAATGCAGATAGCAATGATCTCACAGACCCATTTGACACTGCATCCATTTTTTACTTGTTGATTATGTTATAAAAAATACTGATAAGTACTTTAGAAATAGAAAAAAGAAGACTTGTTTGAAAATTCTATTTGGCAATGTATGATTTGAAAATTCTATTTGAATGGTAGGTAAGCCAAATAAAAAAAAAGGAGTCTTACCTCATCTTAATGGTATTTAAAACTGGCTAACATTATTTTTTAAAGTTTTTTTTTTTATATTTTTTATCTTAAAATATTTTAAAATCAATATATCAAAAAAAAAAAAAATATATATATATATATATATATAAATTTAAATAAAAAATCAAGGGCATATCTAAGAACAGTCTAATAAGGAACAAAGTGTTTAATTGATATAATAACAAAAAATTTGGTATACTGATTAAAAAAAATCTACTAAAATAGGTGGCATTCAAACAACTCTGAATGTTCACATGTTTTATCTTCTAGGCAAGAAGAGATAATAACAGTAGGTGATGTTCTTTTCTCTAGCTATAAATGGATGGAGACATTAATATCAAAAGCATGGATAATTTTTTTTTTTCAATTTGAATATTTATATTCACAAAATCTGATCAATAAAATATCTTCATTAAATACATAGCAATTTACATTAGGAATATTGATAAAAAAATAAATATAACCAGAAAAAAAAACAATTTTTTTTTATAATATTGGAGAAAAAGAGTATCTAATTCTAGTAAAGCATTTAAATTTGCATTGAAAGATGCATAGTATATTAATCTAAGGTCCATTTTTCATTAACTAATCGGTCGTTGCATTCTAATGCTTGAGATTTATTTTTTATGTTTAAGCATTTAATTCTTTTTTATACACTAACTTGAAATTAAAGCATATTACCCCTTCTCGAGCTTATAGGGCAATGGTCTCATGGACCCGTCTTGTAGAAAAAACAAAAAATGCTTGATAGCAATGGTCTCATAGACCATCCCACTGGTCTATATCATGGAAAAAAATGCAGATGATAATGATTTTACAGACCATCTCATTAATCCACATTGTGGAAAAAATGCTGATAGCAATGGTCTCACAGACCCATTTGACACTGCATCCATTTTTTACTTGTTGATTATGTTATAAAAAATACTGATAAGTACTTTAGAAATAGAAAAAAGAAGACTTGTTTGAAAATTCTATTTTGCAATGTATGATTCGAAAATTCTATTTGAACGGTAGGCGAGCCGAATAAAAAAAGGAAGTGTTACCTCATCTTAATGGTATTTAAAGTTGGCTAGCATTATTTTTTAATTTTTTTTTATATTTTTTATCTTAAAAATATTTTAAAATCAATATATCAAAAAATTATATATATATATATATATATAAATTTAAATAAAAAAATCAAGGGCATATCTAAGAAAAGTCTAATAAGGAACAAAGATATTTAATTGATATAATAACAAAAAATTTGGTATACTGATAAAACAAATCTACTAAAATGGGTGGCATTCAAATAACTCTGAATGTTCACATGCTTTATCTTCTAGGCAAGAATAGATAATAAAAGCAGGTGATGTTCTTTTCTCTAGCTATAAATGGATGGAGACATCAATATCAAAAGCATGGATAATTTTTTTTTTCAATTTGAATATTTATATTCACAAAATCTGATCAATAAAATATCTTCATTAAATACATAGCAATTTACGTTAGGAATATTGATAAAAAAATAAATATAACCAGAAAAAAAAATACAATTTTTTTTTTTGATAATATTGAAGAAAAAGAGTTTCTAATTCTAGTAAAGCATTTAAACTTTCATTGAAAGATGCATCGTATATTAATCTAAGGTTCATTTTCCATCAACTAATCGGTCGTTGCATTCTAACGCTTGAGATTTATTTTTTATGTTTAAGCATTTAATTCTTTTTTATACACTAACTTGAAATTAAAGCATATTACCCCTTCTCGAGCTTATAGGGCAATGGTCTCATGGACTCGTCTCGTAGAAAAAACAAAAAATGCTTGATAGCAATGGTCTCATGGACCATCCCACTAGTCTATATCATGGAAAAAAATGCAGATGATAATGATTTTACAGACCACCCCATTAATCCACATCGTGGAAAAAATACAGATAGCAATGGTCTCACAGACCCATTTGACACTGCATCCATTTTTTAATTGTTGATTGTGTTATAAAAAATACTGATAAGTACTTTAGAAATAGAAAAAAGAAGACTTGTTTGAAAATTCTATTTGAACGGTAGGCGAGCCGAATCATAAAAGGGAGTGTTACCTCATCTTAATGGTATTTAAAGTTGGCTAGCATTATTTTTAATTTTTTTTTTTATATTTTTTATCTTAAAAATATTTTAAAATCAGTAAATCAAAATATATATATATTAAGGGCATATCTAAGAAAAGTCTAATAAGAAACAAAGATATTTGAAGAATAATAGAAAATAAATCAAATCAAACTAAAGCCCTGGAATTAGAAACAAAAAGATGGACTAAATTTGTCTCTACAGTGAGCCATCTTAGTGGTGGGGCAAAAACTTGATGGAGAGATAATTATTTATTTATCAAAACAATTATTTATTTTAGAGAAAAACCCAAGCTCAATTTTATTTGATCAAAGTCACACCATCAAAGAAAACAAGAAAAAAAATATTTAATTGATATAATAAAAAAGAGTTGGTATACTAATAAAAACAAACTACTAAAATGGGTGGCACTCGAATAGCTTTGAATGTTCATATACCCTATTTTCTAGGCAAGAAGAGATAATAAAAGTAGGCGATGTTCTTTTCTCCAGTTGTAAATGGATGGAGACATTAATACCAAAAACATGGCCAAAAATTGTTTTTTTTTTTTCAATTTGAATAGTTATATTCACAAAATCTAATCAATGAAATATCTTTTTTAGTTTTATTATGATGATGTTATAATTAACTCTTTTTTAGATAAGTTTGAATTGATTTTATTTTATTTTTGATTTTTGAACAATAATCATATTATTTGCTGATTATAATAAATTTTATCCTCAAACTTTTAATTGCTATATATTTTGTTTTGAATTTTTTTTTTTCAATTTCACCCCTTAGAATTTGATTTAATTTGATTTTTATATTAACTTTACTCCTCATTTTTATAATTATTATTTAATTTAATTTGATTTTTATATTAACTTTACTCCTCATATTAATTTCTATTACAAATAATTTTTAATAAATAAATTTATGTAAACACAATTACGTAGATGACCGTTTTCTTGCTTTTGGAAGAAAGAAATCTTCTCATGTTATCATAATTGTTTTATTTATATATATTTTACCGTTTGTTATTATTATTATTTTTTAATCTATCTCACATAAAACTAATTTATTAAGTTTTTTTCCTTAAAAAAAAACGCAATTGCAACACATAAATATTTTACCAGTCTAGTACTTTCCCTTACAAAAATTCCATCTCCTGTCAAGGGAAATCCAGATCAGGTTGCAGAGTGTACGGTTTCTTTCTTGTGTCTGAATTTGAAGTCGAAACAGCAGCAACTGGAAGTGTCCTTTTCTACCTGCGCTCTCCTTCTGAAAATACCGAAGGAACAGATAGAAGGAATCTCATTGCTTATGCCTGTATTGAAAATTTATGAACTAAGCTTTGCATTTCACTAATTGCATGGATCTCGAGATAGACTCAGTTCTCACGGGGAGGGATGGGGTAGCCATGATGCACCTGGTAACTCTGCAGACATGGTCAGCTCTCATGATCATAAAACAACCCTCCAGATCACAGGAAACTATGCATACAGATTTTCCAAAAGAATTGATTACTCATGTCTAGCAGTTGAAAAATATGGCGTGATAACCCTCGTTTTCTTGCTCTTCAAAGTTTCCATAACTTCATAGTTAGTAGTTTTCTAAGATGCACTGGTAAGCAAGTCACAAAGAATCCATCTAATTCAATATCCACTTTTCAATTTGTGAAACGGAAAGGATATGCCCATGACCTGAATACACCACATCAGACCGTGGAGCATTCCGTGTGAATCAGTCAGCAAATGGCTGACCTGAAAAAAACCAAAAATCTGAAGGCTTGATGATGACCTGAAAACCAACAAATCAACCATGAGAAGGGAACTACCAGGTGATTAAGATTGTGACAACCAATCGCAGTTCATTTCTTGAAATCCTTTGAAGAGTTATTGACATGAAATTTGATAAGCAATGCTAAAAATCAGAATACTGAAACTTCAAAGGATCAAGACTTATTCCACATATTCAGATCAGCGTGCATGCATGTGTGCGTGACCTAAGAGAAAAAAAAATTCAATAAACCTTGTTGCACAGACTGAACGGCAATATTAAAAACTATCAACTGTGAAAAATGATGTCTATCACACATTAACCACAATTAAGTCTCAACCATGATTGTCTGTCATCATCATCATCAGAGTACAACTTACATCAGACAGGTAATTCCCCATCCATCAACCTCAACCCACCACTCTCCTCCCTCTGCTCGGCATTAAAAATTCCCTTCCCAAAATTTATAAGTTTATTCATAAAATGCTTGAAGTTACAAACTGAATGACAAGCCCGCTTCTTTAAGGGGCAGCAGTATGGCAGAACCTTTAGATACTGTTGTTTCACATAAAGTCATCTTCCAGCTCCTGCAAGGATTTGTTTTCAGATGCTATTTGTTTGTTAGATGTCATCTTTTCAGCCACCATCAAACCCTTGTAGCTCCTCATCTCTGCCTGTCTCTCCTTTTCAAGCCTTTCCATTTCCTCACGTCGTTTCTGCAAAGCCAAAATTGAGATTTTTATGCACCTTATAATTGACAATAAAATGGGACAAGATTGGCTCCAACCGGAATTGAAGCACTCCATCATATCTCCTCATATGGCAGAAGAGCAGGAGTCATACTGTCATTGTTGCCACTTCATTGATTAAAGCAAATATTAAGTTTTTATCTCATGGAAGAACTTATATTTTAACTATTAAACAAAAGAAGCAATAAACAGAGAATTGGCAATCCTCCCACAAGATAAAGAAGAAGACTTAAATATGAAAGCCCAGAAAGAGGCACTGATAAAATAAGAGTCATCAGAGAGAAACTCCTGCATAATCCAGGGAAGCGTCACATTGAAAGGAGAGTAGAAAAAATTCTATCCCACAACAGTGGTTCGGATAAAAAGCAGTTTTCAAAGTTTCAAGCATCCCTTTCCTTCCATGAGCACAAAATAATCAAAAGAGGAGCACGTTTCCAGAACATCCAGCAATTGTTAAACATAATAAATTTAACCACACCCTAAGAAATGAGATGAAACATTCTAGGCGGGAGACCAGCCAACATATGGAATGTCAATAAAATTTGAAGCAAGGATTTGCTTCACTTAGATGCACAGTGTACTTGAAACTACAGACTAGGAAATGAACAGGTATCACACAACTAACCAAAGAACATGAACTTGCAAGACAAAGTAACTTAATGGCCAAAATTGCTTAAAATGACAATTGGCAGCTTAAAGTAGATCTCAGCACCGAGAGGTTAACTCAATGACAAGTTTTCTAGATACCAACTGCACAGAAACATGATCCAGATATAAAAGGCCATACTGTTGCCATCTAGTATTCATCAAATTCACCATGTGAGAGAACCTCCTTTTTTCAACAATACCCAGGTCAATCAAATAGCTAAAAGAGCAACCAGTGAACATTTGCCAACATTAAATGCTAGGAGAAGATTAAATCCTAGGGACAGTTAAAATGGTAATACAGCCAAAAATCCTGCAATTTAAAACTTAGAGTTCATAACATTAATCCCTAAAAACAAAACAGGTTGCAACTAGTGTTAGAGGCATTGCAACTGGTGATATAACTAAAAAATTTGCAATATAAAGCTTACAGTATTCATCACATTAATGCCATAAATATGTAACAGCTTGCAAGTGATGATACTAGGAGAAGGTTTTAAGAGTTTCCACAATGTTTGAGATCATTGGAAGCATGTGCAGTATTTCTTGCAATGTGTTTAGATAAATTGTGTTGGAGTTTTTTCATTTCAATCACATCATCACTAAAAAATTGGGTATCAAAATATCTGATAACTGTCCTGGTGCTGCAAAAAGAAAGCAAAAGGAATCTGTTCTTTCCAAAGGAAATTAAATGGAAGAATGCTCAGTATGTTTTAACCACTAACTAAGCATGCCCAAACTGACATTTCACATCCTGAAATTCAAATGCAGGCTTAATAATCTCAACCATGATAAACTGCTGCCCCTAAAAGACAGTCGCTTGAGGACCTAAGAAGAGTCCAAATCTTATGGAGACTAGAGGAGCAACAAGGTCAGTTGAACTTCCCAGTTAAATCATATCCAATAACAAGAACAGAAGGACGGGGTGAAAAGGGAGGAGGAGGCCAAGGAGAAAGAAAACTATCCTATCTTCAAAGTTTGAGTGAAAAAATCTAGACAAGATTGCAAATAGATATATTTTCATCAGGTATAGCTCAATGTTACAACTCCAAACCACTCGATAAAACTCACTTTATCTCTCAGATGAAGCTTTCTCTCTGCTCTTTCTGCTGCATTGACTGCTTCTCTCTCGGCTGCAATGATACATGGTAATTCATAACTATTAGCATCAACAAGGCAGACGAGAAGAATTTATAGAGCTCAACAACTAAGCAATAGAACAGAAAACATTGCTACTGGAAATACTAAAGCACTCAGTACTTTTGGTTCTGTGCTTCAAATAAGACCTAAGATGTGAAAATTTTAAACTTCCCTGCCTTCCATTTTCTGAACAATAGTTTTGTACTAAACTAAATGATAGGTGAGATCAAAGGCTTACCTTTCAAATCAGGCTTTCTTTCCACCTTTGTTTTGTTCAATCTATTAACTATCTCATTTATCCGCTTTTCCACTCTCACCGTTCGAACCTAGATTAAGTATATCCAAAATCAGAGAAACATATATCATGCTAATTATTGTTCTAGCAAGTTGTGAACATAAACTACAAAATAAAATAAATCACCATCTTTGAATTGTGGAAGCCGACTTGGCCAACATCCATGGAAGCAGTTTTCTTCAAATTGGCCCATGGAGTGTAAACAACATCGATGTTGTTCACCTTGTTGCCTGCAATGTGAAAGAGAAACAGCTTAAAACAACTAACTCGTTGTAACTTGCCTCCATGTTCAAAACGAAAAGGAATACTTTATTAAGGGAATGGCTGTAACTTTCTATCACGAGACAAACATTGAGCTTCTTATTTAAAATCATAAAGTAGCAAATTCACAGTGACAAGGGAGAAGCTACTTTATAGACCATCCAGGCATAAAAAACACAAACTCCTGAATCATGTAAAATTAAAGGGAGGTTCAGAGACTTTGCCTTGAATCGAATTTGCTTTGACAAGCTGCACGCAATCCTCAAGTACACCTTCACTTATACCATCGATGGTCTGACCTTTATGCAGCCTTAAATAAACATGGGCAGAAGACATTTTGTCCACGTGAAACCTACAACAAAGGAATCAAGAAAACTCCTTCTCAATTCAAACAAAACCCGATTAATGAAATTACAAACACCCTTCCTTTCAAGACCCTATTCTAATACATGGGCTCTTCGAATTCTAAGCAATGACTTTGACTTAATAGAGAAACCATCACACTACCTCCTTGAATTACTCCCTACCCACTTAAAAACTATGACCCATAATAAATAAATAAAGCAAAAGAATCAATACGCAGATGGAATCCTGATCTTCTAAAAAAGAAACTAATTAAATTACAATCGACCAAAATAAATCAAAAGAACCAATAAATCAAAGGCCCAGATGGAAGAAGATTGAAAATTTGAATTGGATTAGCAAGAAACTGTAAATAAAAATAGAAGAAGAACAAAGAGTACCAGATGTCTTCAGGGAAACCATATTTGATAAGCTCCTCGTTCTCGTGCTTGTCAAGACCCATAAAAATAGTGTAATCTCCTGCCTCTGGTCTGGCTTTGAAGTAGAACACCATCTTTTTTGCTTCTTTTTTCAAACAACCAAAAAAAATTCAGAATAATTTCTGTGGTTTTGTGTTTTTCCCCCCCTCAAGGCTGCTTTGTGTTTCTGCTTTCTTTTTGGTTTGACAGAGGTTCGCTGATTTTGGTTGATCCGGGGATAACGTGGAAATAACCTGGGCGTATTTTATACGCTCTTTGAATTTCTTTCTGTCCATCAGAGCGGTGGGCCTATCAAGGAAGCTACTTAGGCCCAGAATAGAATAATAATAAAAAAAAAACCATGTTTAAACTTCAAAGTTATGTTATATGTTAAGACACCATTTGACATTACGTTCCAAACCATGTTTTGCCTAAATTAAATTTTTTTTTGTTAAAATTGAGTTTGGTTTGTACTTTTTGGATCATTTTGATGTGCTGATGTCAAAAATAATTTTTAAAAAATAAAAAAACATCATTAGCATGTATTTCGGTACGAAAAGCTATTTGAAAAGCAACCGCCACCACACTGCCAAACACGCTCTAACTATTTCACTTAGCGTTCGAGCCGCGTGTCATATATATATGTATTTTTTTAAAAAGTTAGATATATACACTATTTTGATATATTTTTTATTTAATAAAATTTAAAATGTAAATCAAAAGGTTGATGTAAATATCTAATTTTATATATATATAAATAAATAAAATAATTAACAACAATTGAAAGCAAAACTTGAAAAATTAAGAGATAAATATAAATTAAGATATTTAATTCCATAAAATAACATATTTACTCAGTTGTGCTTACTAAATTTATTTATTAAAAAAAATAGAAATGGACACACATGAAATTGATTGAATAAAAAAAATTATTATACAAGATTGACATATTAGAAATATTATCTAAAAATAAATATTTTTTATTTTAAAAATAAATTTCATCTATATAAAAAAAAAAACATAGATGAATCACAATAATATCTTTAAAAATTAAATACATATAAAATAATTTTTTTAAAAAAAATTATTCTAAAAAGATATGCAAAACCCATGATTTAGGTCTTGATACCAATGTAAATTGATAGAAAAGATTTTGAAGATGACCATGAGACCATTTTTTTAAAAAATAATAATATAAAACAATGAAATCAAAAAAGAAAATGAGCAAAAAAAATAATGTCAAATCACGTTAATTTTTTAAACCCATGACTCCAGTTATTAGAGTAGAAGCATTACAAATAAAAAAATTGTGAAGCTCCATCCCCAACAAATCAAATGTTGAAGGATGAAACCATAAAAAAAAATCAATTATATAAAAGGATAAAAAAAATTATAATTAAAAAATCGATAGTGAAAATTGAAATAAAAAATAAATTAGAGGGCAATAAAAAAATTCCAATTGGAAGGATAAATTAAAAGGAAGTATAACTAACAAAAGAAAAAACAAATCAAAAGAATAAGAGCTAAGTTGGAAAATAAAATACACCATAAACTATGATTGAATGATGAAAATGAAAACCAATAAAATTTTAACAAAAGGGTGAGGATAACAAAACTAAAAATCAAAAGAATATAGACCGAATTAGAAAAAAATAATATATGACAAATTATAATTAATTGTAATTTCAATTGGTTTGCCCACTTCCAAGATGTTAAATAGTATAATCTATTAGCCACTGCTTCTAATCATAGTCATATCATGTTGGTTGTTTGTAAATGCTTGTTACATTATAAGCATGCTCGCTTCAAATTTGAAAATGTTTGGACAAGGTATCTAGGGCTTTTATCCTTTGGTGTGTATGATGTGAGAGGATTCAAGGGATATTGATATACTGAAACAATTTGAATCGTACATGAGAAAGCTCACACAATGGGGTAAGAATTTATCACAACAATTTAAAAATGAGATTCAATATTGTTATACTCATCTCAACACCTTAAAACCATTATGGGATAATGTATCATTACAGTCTTACTCTAATTACCATGAGAAGTTGGCCTAATTACTAGCACAAGAAAAGGCCCATTGGAAATAACATGCTGAAAATTTTTTGTTGCAAGAAGAGGACTTTAATACACGTTATTTTCATGTTTCAGTTACATCTAATAGAGAAATCGAGTTATGAGATTAATTGATGAGAGGGGGTGATAATTGAGGATAGAAAAGGTATGCAAGATGTTATGATTAATTACCTTACCTAACTGTTCAATGCAAGTCCTGACTTGAATAGTGAAGTTATTAACTATATTCATTCATATGTATCAATTTTTATAAATGGCATTTTGCTAGCACTATTTCAAGATGAAGAATTTAAGAAAGTCATATTTCAAATGGGTCTAGACAAATCTCCTAATCCAAATGGGTTAAACATGAAATCTTATCAACAATTTTGGGATTTAATTAGAGCATACATAACTAATGCTTGTCGAGGCTGGTTAGCTAGCAAGACATTTCCATTATCACTAGTGGAGACTCTAGTGGTTCTTATCCTAAAGGTTGAAAACCATAATCAATGAAAGACCTTCATCTGATTGCTTTATGCAATGTGTTGTATAAGATCATTGGAAAAACATTGGAAAATCGGATAAGGAATATCTTAACAAATATTATTTCACCTATATAAGCAATATTTTTCCCTAACAGACCTATTACTAATAATGTGGTGATTGCTTATGAATTAATACATTTTATGAAGAGGTACACAACGGGTATGAAAGATTGGGCAACATTAAAAATCGATATTAGTAAGGCCTATAACATGATCATCTGGGAGTATTTCAAAGAAATTATATTAAAATTAAGTTTTACTTCTGAATGGGTAGAGTTGGCGATGCTTTATATGAAGTTTGTTCCATATTTCATATGTTTTAATGGCATAAATATGAGACCAATAAAACCTTTAAGGGGATTACATCAAAGGGATCTTTTGTCCTTATATTTATTTATATTGTGCAATGCAGGTCTTACAACTCTTTTCAGGAATGCAGAAGCATGTAGAAAGGTACATGAGTGCAAAGTCAATTGAACAACTCCACCAGATTCTTAGTTGCTGTTTACGGATGATAGTTTCTTATTCTTCATATAAAATTCATATGAAGGCATAATTATGAAACATCGTGTACATTAGAAAGGGGAAACTTTGGGTTAGGTCATTAATTTTCAGAAGTTGGGCATATTTTTTTATTAGAAATGAATATATTCAACATATATCACATATCTTAGGTATCTGTTCTTTTTTAAACCAAGGGAGGTACTTGGGTTTGCCATTACTTATTAGAAGGAATAAAATAGTTGTATTTTCTTTTATTATAGATAAAATATGGACATGGATTCATAGGTGGAGGAATTGCATATTATCTAAAGAGGACATGACAATTATGATAACTTCAATTGCCTAAAAACTTCCAACTTATAGTATGAGAGTCTTTCTTATCCCATTGATATTATGCGAAGAGTTGTAATGAATGATGAATAGTTTCTTATAAGGGAATAATCAAGAGAATGGACATGTCATAAGATAAAAAAGGTGAGAAAGATTTTGTAGAAGAAAAGATGATGGGGGCATGAGCTTTCAACATCTACACAACTTCAACTTGGCTTTGCTTAGGAAGCTAGGATGGAATTTAGTAGCTAGATGACACTTGGTGAGTTGAATCATCAAAGCTAAATATTATCCAAAATGAGATTTTTTAAATGCCGATCTAAAGCATGGACCGAGCTTTGTTTGGCATAGCATTCTTAGTTCTTAGGGGATTATAATGAGAGGTTGTAGATGGCATATTGGTAAGGGTACGGAGGTGAATGTATAGAAGGATCCATGGTTGCTTACGTGTCCTAACAAATTGTTGGAACACTTATGAATGAAGGATTGGAATCACTGCGGGTATGTGATTCGATGACTGAGGGGGTTACTTTTTGGGATGAAAATTTAGTAGAGACATTGTTTTCTTCAGCAGATGTCATTGCCATTCTGAGTACCCCACTATCAACAAGACAAATAGATAACAAAATCAGCTGGCACCATACTAAAACAAGTGTTTACTCATGTAAATCTAGCTATCACGTTGTCGTTGACATTAACAAGCCCAATCTAAGAGATCATATAGATGGAGATTAGTGTGAATTATGGAATTTGAAGATCCCTCTAAGGATTAAATATTTCATTTGATGAGTGTGTCAAGATTGCATTCTAACTCGTAATAGATTAATTGAAAAGGAGAATGAAATTTCATGATATCTATATTTTTTGTGAAGGAGTAGGGGGATCTAGAGAATATATCTTCTTTCAATGCCTATTCAAAATTGCATATTGACAGGAGATGGAAATGGTCTTTCATATATCAGGCACGATCAACTTTCAACAATGATTTTTTAGTTTGTTTGCTATATTGTATAAGGAGAAGATGGAACAATATGCTGCAATTATTTGGTTCTTATGGAATCGGTGCAATAAAAAGCTATGTTATAACAAAATGCTAATGGTATCAGGTGCAATAAAAAAGGGAATTGATTTTTTAAATCAGTGGAAAACAACTCAGGTACGTCGAGATGGATCCTTTGTCAATCACTCTCTTATGTCATGATGAAGAAACCACCACCAAAAAAGTTAAAATGCAACATTGATGCAATGTTTTTTTAAGGACATCTCTACAATGGAATATGATATATTATTAATGATAATGATAGGGCAATTATATATTGTGGAAGCCAGACATTTAAAGGAGCATTCACTTTAGTAATGAGAGAGGCATTGGTATTAAAAGATATTCTACAAAAACTAATTTCATTGAATATGAGGTGTGTTTTTGTGAAAACTGATTTAAAACTTGTAGTAGAACACCTGGCATCTATCAATACTAATCTTAATGAGTTTGATTTGGTGATTGAAGATTTTCAAATCTTATTAGGTGTTGCTGAAAATTATCAAGTGTTATATATTAAAAGAACTACAAATGTTGTTGTTCATTGCTTAACTATAAATTATAAAATTATGATCGGGATATAAGCTGGAGTTTTGTTGTAGAATTGTTTTTGAATGCAATGCTGATTGATAGTTAAAGAATTAAACTTTTTTTTTTTTAAGGCTATTCTTTTAGAAAAGTAAATATTAAAAAAAATTATTTGATTTTATAAAAATAACTATTAAAAGTAAAAAAATATTTTTCATGAAAAATAATTTAAACCTTGTTCAAATTTTTAAAAAAGGTCTTGAGCCCAAATTAGCACAAAATTTTAAGCCTGTGAAATAAGCTACTTGGGCCTAGAGAGAGAGTTTCGAAATCCGAATTCTTTCGGATTTTTTTTTATTATTATTATCAATTTCTTTTCTTGTGCAAAAATTAAAGTCTTATAAAAGAAAAGCTTTTAATTTCCTTCACCATACAGATCACAGACACCTTACTTCTTTCTCGATCGAAACTAAAGTGTAAGTCTTTCTTCCTGAAAACCAGTTATTCTCACAAATTTGTAATGGGTTTTTGTTAGTAATCTTTTTTGCTTCTTTTTTGTTGATTTTTTCAACACAGCTTAATCAATGGAGTCTAATTCTGAAACCAAACAGCACACCCTTTTGAGCTCTGACTATGGCATTCAAAGAACCCAGTATGCCACCCTTACCATCTCTTTCTCTATCTGTCAATGTTTATGTGGATTTTTTGTTGCAAAATAGACACATTTTAGGGATATAGCAGTTTAGTTTTTGAGTGGATTTGTTGTTCTATGTCTATGTAGGTACCCATACGTGACTGGAACATCTGTTGTTGCTTTGAAATATAAAGATGGGATTTTGATGGCTGCTGATATGGGTGGTTAGTTTCCCTAATAACCCATTATCTTGTTATAATCTTTGTGGGTTTGTTTGTTATGTTGCCTGTGGATATGCTTATGGTTAATAGGGGGAAAATGTGATCTTTGGCCTTATTTATACCTTATAAGTGAACCCTTTAGGAATAATTGCCTAAAAGTACTATAATAAGTCCTGTTGTTGATGCATTTTGTGACATTGATAATTGCTAGGTTCTTATGGGTCCACACTTCGATACAAGAGTGTGGAGAGAATTAAGCCTGTCGGGAAGCATTCTATTATCGGTGCTAGCGGAGAAATAAGTGATTTCCAGGAGATTATGCGATATCTCGATGAGCAAGTGTAAGTTTTAGGTTGTGTTGTTGAGGGAAGAATTCTTTTTTTTTTTTTTTTTCTTGTATTGTTGTTGTTTTTTCTCTTATGTTTTAATTGTTGGTTTATATTGTTTAATATCTGCAGCCTGAATGACAATATGTGGGATGACAGAAACTCTTTGGGGCCCAAAGAGATTCACAGCTATTTGACCCGAGTTATGTATAATAGGCGTAACAAGTTTGACCCGCTTTGGAATACACTTATTCTCGGTGGTGTGAAAAAAGGACAGAAATTTCTTGGCATGGTAAGGCATCGGTTGCATAGGTTGTTTTCTTTTCTGTTTTTAAATCTTGAAAAAGGAGGGGTGAAAAGGTGTGTGCATTTTGGGGACATGGGTCAATTGTGTTTTTGATTGTGTTGCAGGTCACTATGATAGGAGTAAACTTCGAGGAGAATCATATAGCAACTGGATTTGGAAATCACATGGCACAGCCATTACTTCGTGCTGAGTGGCATGAGAACTTGACATTCGAAGAAGGTGTTACGTTACTGGAGAAATGCATGCGAGTGCTTCTGTATCGTGATAGATCTGCTGTCAACAAGTTTCAGGTTCCACTCCTTTTTCCTTACAACTGTATGAGATTAACGTGTTATGGAATGCGATTTCTAGGAAAGTAATTAAATTTCATGTTAACTTGCTGGAATTGCTGCATTGTTTGTGGGTGGATATGTTATTGCTGTATTCTCTTTTAGTTCAGTTTTATTTTTCCTTTTCCACTACTTTTCGAGAGAACCTCTTGATCATGCTTTCTCTTTGCTTTTGCTGAATTGTCACTGTTTTCAAAATTTTGATAACAACGTGGTATCATATCACCTCATATGATGTTTTTTTTTTTTTTTAATGTTTAAAATTCTCTATACCTGTCCACAAAATCGGTGCTGAGAAAAATCAGAATAACAAGCTTTTAATTAGTTAAACACCTTGAAATAATGTTATTTAAGTGTTCTCCCCTGATCCAAGTTAAAAAAGCAACCCTAACAATTTTTGGCAACACTAACTTAACAATGGGGTGAGAAAGATGAAATGAATCATTTTATGTTGTTGAAACTTGAAATAATCTCAATTCTTTTCATCTCTTGTATGATGGGAATAGACAGCATTTCATAATGATTTGTAATGAATAGAGACTTTATGAAGGGAATCCTGTGCGTGTTAAAATCTTGTCCACTCGGATGTGCTGAGCATCCGTGCAGTCACACACCTTAGGAAGACTTTTTTCTAGTAAAAGATCTTCAATCTGGTAACTGCGGCAAGCTTCTTTGGGATTCCCTAAGGTATTTCTTACAGGGGCTTAAACTGGATGGCCGAGGAACATCTTGATGTTGTCCTCTTTCTATAGCTATTTGTGCTCAGGGTCTAGCTAAGGATAGAATGCAACTAAAGGGAACCATTCTTCCAATTATTGTTGTAGGGTATGTTTTGTTAGGTCTAATACCAGATAATTACGTGAAGCAATGTATTGTCTGATTTGACATCTGACAAGTTCACAATTTCCCAACTGCAGATAGCTAAGATTACTGAAGAAGGTGTAACAATTTCTCAGCCTTACGCACTGAAGACATTCTGGGGA
Source organism: Populus alba (assembly GCF_005239225.2). Lineage (NCBI taxonomy): Eukaryota > Viridiplantae > Streptophyta > Magnoliopsida > Malpighiales > Salicaceae > Populus > Populus alba. Next base: position 21,949,349 of record NC_133289.1, read on the forward strand.
TACAAGGCATTTGAGAATCCAACTGTTGGTGCTGAAGGATCATGGTAGTCAGCTAGGAAGCAGCCACTTCGGAAATCTTCACTCAGTCTACAAATGGGACCTAAAGGCGTGATGAGTTGGAAGTTATTGAAAGTCCTTTCAATGTTCAATTAATGTTTAAAACCTTGAATTGTTAGCTTGGCTTGATCTATGCCACACCAAAATTTCTGCTTTAGGGTTGGTGGCTGGCTTGTGAGGGAAAGGAATATTTTGAAATCACCTGAACTATAAATGCTCATCTTCCTTTACTAGCTGCTACTTCACTGCTATGAATTATGAAGTTTGCTTTTGTAATTTGTAATTTTTTTTTTATTTTTATTTTGCATCATCAAGTCGGGGTTTAATTTATTTGATGCGCTCATGTCATTCCAATTAAAAATGGTGGGTTGGGAGGAAAAGCTAAGGGTGATTTGTGAATAATAAACTTTTCTGAAGTTAAAGTTTTGTAAATGTTTGATTGATCATTCAATTCATGTTATACTTTGGAGGAGTTGTGGTTCGGTTGTGAATTTTGCCTGTATTGGCAGCTCTCAGACTCAGTGGCTTGGTTTTTTCAGCCCTTCTCCTCTTCCTCCTCTCCTCTCTTCTCCTCTCTCTTCACTTTCCTGGGTTCAATTGGCTTTTTTTCCCTTTTCCTCTTTTTCTTCCCTTCTCTCTCCTACCCTTTTCTTTCCTTCTTTGGTCATCTTGGAGCCCAAATAGGCTTGTTTATCTTGCCCCGTCACATACGAAGAAGATTCTTGACCTGAAATGGGTTAGGTCCTATTTGATCTCTGCTATCCTGTGGGGATTTTATTATTTTTTAATAAAAAAATTATATATGCAAGGTTTTTCGACAAATATTTATATATAAAAAATTTATAAATGTAAATTAAATTTTTTTGTATATATATAATCTAATAAATTAAAAACTATGCGTGTTTAAAAAAATTATTAATGAAAATAGAAGAAATAATAAATATATATATCAAGATATTTAACATTATAATATGGACAATATATATATATATATATATCCCTGAAGTTTTTACATATTTGGTGATAGATGTTAGGTAAAAACGTACTAGAAAGTGTGGATGATTGGTAGCCAAATTGATTATTATGAAGGAAAAATTGAACCAGGGCCCACTATCGATACCTATCAGAAATCAGAAATCCGGAGTCAGCAGACATTACGGGCACGACTTGTCCACAGGCAATGATCTTAGACCAATCTGTGGAGCATCCGAATCTTTCTTTTCTATTTTTGTCCCAATCATTGACAACGAATAAAGAGGCTTTAATCCATTCGGGAACCTGCTGAGGTGTAATTATATCTATACTTTACTGATTAATCACGAGATCATTATTTAAAAACGAAAAAACATTGATTAAAAAAAACCTATAATTTATAAATTTCTTTTCTCAATCCGGAATAGCCATCCATCTTCAGGAAACATTGAATCTCTCCCCCCTCCCCCCGAATTATCAACAAAAAGCGAAAAGGTGAGAAGTTCAAGCATGGATCCAATGGCAGGCTGCAAGCCGTTGCTACATGCAAACTTGAAGTTACGTGAAATTTCTTCATTCTCTGGATGCTTGCTGCTACAAAATGAAACTAGAAAACAAAGTTCAATGGCATTTTCAATCTATCTTCTTCTCAGAACTATTGTTTCCCGCAAAGAACATTGTCAGGTACGACATGGAAAGCACATACAAGTTCTTGAGAAGTGAAATTTTTTTTATTACTCCTACATCCTACCAATCCAAGCCCCCAGAACAGAGAGGAAGCATGAGGCATGATTTGCGGCCTCAACAGATACATTACAGCACAGGGGCATAATTTAAATGTGCGATACAAAATTTAAAGACAAATATTGCTAGCCATCATACTTGCAGAGGTTCTCAAATCCCATGTATTCATGACGATGAATCTTTCCTATCATGTTTGCTACACCAACACCACCTGCAAAGGGAAGCGAAGAACTCTTTGAGGATTCATAGAGTTCAGAGAGTTTATAATTTCAGGCCTCAACTAGCAGGAAATAGAAGAGCTCACCTAGTGAGATTGCACTGATAAATATGGTGGAAGCTAGAATGAAGATGATAAGAGATGCCCTTCCGAACACAATGATCAACCTTCTCACAATATGCTGCCCTATGAAGGCAGCAAATGTAGCAACAGCTACGAGGTAAACAGCTGCCAGAAAATTTGAAATATTTGAGTCCATTGGAGCTAGCATAAACTATATTCCACCATACATTAAGAAAATAAACATATCTATCACTTTACAGGGTGTCTTTAGACTGATAAGAACAAATAAAAGAAAGGTTGCATGGATGATGTGGGCACTTACCATAAGGAACAGGAAAACGTTTCAGAAGGTAGTATTCCACGACAGACATGGATGACGAGAAAGTCATTGCAAAGGTGGCAGTTGCACTTGAGACCTGGAAGGAAATCGTAAAGAAATTACCAAACTATTTGGCCTTTCATATGGCTTTGTCTTCGAAATATACAAGCTTCAGTTTTTCCAGTTTGTAGCTTGACACATGATCATACACTATTATTACACACTAGAATGTAATAAAACAAAACAAGCTAACCTGAGGAGGGATTCCGAGCTCCAAAAATAGTGGACCCATGATAAATCCTCCTCCCAGTCCGAGCAGCCCACCAACCACTCCAGCTAGTATACCAAAGAGACAGTAGATCACAAGCTGAAGGACTGTGAAATTTGTGCCTCCAGTTCCCTTGGATGCAATTATTCTGTGTCCCTTGTACAGACTGACTGCTTCATACATTGACACCCCAACAGAAACTGGGATCTGGAAAACAAAGAAAGGATGATTCGAAGAACTGTTTTATTAAAGAGTAGGACAGATTTCGATATGCTACAAGATCGTTCCCCATTTCACATACAGACATAAACAAGAAGGCACAAAAAGAAAGGATAGAGACCACTGCTGTGATAAAAGCACCTGTAACAAGTTTAACACCCAATATGTTGTCGAACAGGTAGATGTACCCTCCTGTTACAAAAAGAAAAGGATTTCTCATCATGTATACATTGATTTAATATAAGCTAGGAAAACAAATGTAGGATGTAATCATTATGATAAAGCACAACAGACCTTTGTAATCTGCAGCACGAGGAATGAAACCCAGACAAAAACAAGAAGACCAAGTTCTTTCCAGTAAACATTCTCAAGAATAGAGACCTACGGTAATGAATTGTATTAGTTTTGAGAACTCTTCGATGCTGATTTCAGCTGACAAAGTGTACTCACCTCTTGTTCCTTGTCAGCCTTTTGAGGGCCGTTGCTCGGGCCACCAGGAAGAGGCTTGTATTCCACTTCCCCAGCGCTGGCACCTGATACAAAGGAAAATATATACTGAGAAGCAGGAATCACTCGCTGGGCTTCCATAAAATCAGGAAACAGTAAGTCAACTCACCATCTGACTCCACACGCTTTGCAGCCTCCTATAATGGGAGAAAAAGTGCCATTCAAATGGTTAGACTTAAATTTACATGTTTCTAACACATAACTATGTGAAACTCTAGTCATAAATCCTTCCATTTGTTTTGAAGTTCATGAAAGCACAAATATATCCTCATGGGGCAGTCACCTTGGCAATTTGAGGACAGTGCCACATATAATTTGTTCTAAAATTAATAATTGAAAACCTTGTTAATAATAAGCAGGCAATGAAACAATTTCAGTTTGAAATGCAGCCTGTGCACGCCCGAAACCTATGCATAAATCATGAACAGGCTGATGAGATTACCCGTTTCATTATTGTTTCCTTTTTCCATGTTTCAACACCCTTCAAGAATGCCTTTGTTGATGTGCCTGCAAGCCATTACAATTAGCAAAAAGAATTAGACGAGAGAAACATGAGTAAATTCCAATGAAATTCAACTAACATTACCTAAGAAAAGAACGATGAGCAGTACTGTGACCATCCAGTCTGCGAAAACGACATTGAAAGCAACACCTATACTAATTCCAAGCATAAGCATTGGTTGGATGAGCAGAGCCAGATCATAGTCAATAATGGGCATGTCAAGTGTCGGATGCCTTAGCTTAAGATTATAGTAAACTGTTGAGATTGCTGCACCCATAATCATACCTGCCAAATTTATACATACCAAAAATCCATTACTTTTTAAGTAACATATGAAAGAGCAATTTATTTTCCAACAAACCAGCCCTTTCACATTTGCTGTAAGCTACCTCACTGTTCACACGACACATTGCATGTTGTTAGCTGCTTACTAGTCAGACTGATAAATCACAGCAGATGGATTAGTTACCCATACTTTACTGTGCAATCTGAATCGAAAAAAAAGGCATTTTTAAATGCTGAAAGTCTCCTCCACTGTTCAGTAAAGCCCATCCCTCCTTAGCATACAGAGGACACATGAACAAATAAAATTTCAACTGTTACAAATCTTTTGAAGAAATAGGCACTGCACCTTCCCCTGACTGTGCTTCCAAGTTTCTAGCTCTAATTCAACATTTTCAAGTTTAACAAAAAATGCCATGACAAGAAGAGCTAGTGAAAGGTGCCAGTCATGGTAATAAATTAGTTCTCCGACTCGAGAAAATCTTTGTACTTGAAAGCTTCAATGATTAAAAAATCAGTTAAAATAGTCATTACTTTTATGTAAACTGAATTTTGAACCAATTAAGTAGTAGATTCAATAATTTAGTTACCTGCCCCACCCAATCCTCTACCTCTCCCCATACTCTAATCAAACGAATCAAAAAGGTTTTCCTTTCTCTATGGTGGGGAAGAGCGGCGTAAAAACAAAGGTCACCCTTTTCACACAGAAGATTCAATGGTTTCTTACATTTAGAAATAGCTGTTGCAGATTTTGGATCGAACCCAATTACCAGGCTAAGCATGGGAACAAAAATGCCGCCGCCACCAACACCGCCTACACTCCCAAAAGCAGCTCCAAAAAACCCAATAATCGAACCCAAAACAATTTGCCAGCCAAATTTCATTTCCTGCCCACACAAAAACATTCATATATCAATAATTAAAACAAAAACCATACAAGACAATCACTTTCTGATTCCTTCCACAAAATGATCACATAATCTAACAAAAAAGATGTACCTTTCCTACATATCAATCACCAACTAAATAAGTAACCAGCACATAGAAAGTCACCCGTCTTCTCATTTCATGTTATTTTAAAGAGCACTACAGATTCTTACAGAAAAAAATACTTAATTCAATAAGTTAAGAAAAGGGGTATCGGAGCTTTTACCGGCCAAACATGTTGATAACCTTTGTGATCAGGCTGCCACAAGAAATTCACAGCTTTGAGAACATAACTTGACACAGAATCTCCTGTTTCATTCATTCTAGTAGATGTTGCTTCACGTTTCAAACCCCTCTCAGCTGAAACGAACACAAAAGCTAACAAAAAGTTGAGCAAAACCATTAACACCGATCTTAAACCCCTCCATTTCCCTCCAAATTCAGCCATTTATCAGATCCTGGATTCTCTCTCTCTCTCTCTCTCTGTAAAAAAATTCTCTCTTTTTTCCCCTCCTCTCCCTCTCAAAGAGTTGACCTTTAGCTAATCCTCAATAACTCAACACTAAAAAAACAAAAACCTCTGTGTAACAAAGAAACAACCCTTGCATGCAAATGGTTGGTTTGTCGGAAAACCAAGAGGAGAGATAAAAGGAAAGGAGAAATGAGATGCTTGTGACTCGGAGTTATGTTCCTACGAGAGATAAGCGAATAGATCCTTGAAAACAGGAAACAGGATGTTTGTGACCAGGAAAGTTTGGAGTTGAAACAAATAGTCTGCGTTTGGTCTCTCTTCTGTGCTCTGAATATGGGAGGGGAAGAGAGAAATTATGTTGAGTGAATATTCACAGAGGTGGCAGATATGATACAATCTTGCTCTTGACAAGAGGAGGAATGGCATTAATTTATTTCTATTTGTGCCTTTTTAAATGATAGCTCCCTTTTTTTCCACCACAATTAAGCATTTTTGTGTTAGTGTAAAAAAAATATTTTTTTCACTTTTGGTGGCTTGGACTCTTAAAAAATGCTTGGTCACAAGAAAATCATTGTTTAAACTGATATAATGGGTTTACACGTGAATCACGTTATTCGGGATTTTGATTATGTCAGATTTTAGCAAAAAATAAAATTAATATGGTGTAATCTAGTAAAAAAATCTAAATTAACTTGTTATTTGGTCGGTTTGGAAAAAAACGGGATCAAAACTCATTAATTTTTTTCTTCAAAATGATGTGATTTATATTTTTTTTATAAAAAAAAAAATAATAAATTAACGGCATGAATTGTTTAAGAAAATAATGAAATCACTCATCATGATTATTATTTTGCCATCAACATTATAATAATATAATTTATATAAGTAGAATTAATCCAATACTTGTATATTTTATTGTTCTATTTAATGAAACATGATTTGAGTTTTAGCGGCCGTCGTTTTTTATTTAAGATTATTTAATAATAAAGTGTTGAACCTTTTACTAGTCAAAAAAATAATTTTTTCATCCATGCTTTCTTTTTCAAGGCCATTTTTCCCCCTACATCACAAGCATATAGAAAAACAGTTAATTCTTAAAAAAAAAACCGATTAAATAAGGATAGAACACTAATATTATTACAAGAAATAATGATTTATAAACAAACTTTTCATGTTAAATTTTTATCTAAAATGATATGTCATCATGAGATGTAAAATTCATGAATTTTAAATGATTTAGATTCTATAAAAAGAATTATTTCATATGCTTGTATGTTTTTCTAATGTAATATTAGTGATATGGTTTTGGAAAAGTTGATTTAAAGTTTGTTTATGTAGTTAAAATTATATTTTATCTTGATTATAATTTTAAAAATATTTAATTAATTGTTATACATCTTAGTTTTTTTATTGAAAACCTTCTCTTAAAATATTTATTAAAAAAATTAATAAATTATAAATTTTTTTAAACCACAACTATAAAAACTATTAAATATCATTAAAAAAAATTATCAAATGCAAATGATATGTAATTATGGTACATATAGTAGTGAAAGAATGGGAACAGAAGACTAAGACATAATAATTTACAGTTTTAAAAATATTATCAATTTCATTAAAAAATTTATTTTTAAATTTTAATTAAATAAATTTATAATTCATAGTCTTTTTATTTGAAAAAAAAAATCTATCTCTTTAAAACCACAATAAAAAAAAAAAAACTACTCGCATAAGATAGTGTCGAATGCAGAGGATTTGTAGTACGGAGAGTCTGGGGACAGAAGACTGGGACCCCAGCGACCTAAATGAAACGACGCGGTTAAATGCTCTTGTCTGCTTGTCATTCAATGGGGGCCACTGGTGTAACAGTAAATACTACAGCCCATAAGAAAAAATCAAATTTACCCCTAAACTATTATAATTATTTAAATTGATTTCACAACTTTTTTTTATTCTTTATATATATATATATATGGAAAGAGATATTGGTAGAAATCTAAAACTTAGTTTTTTTATATTTAGTTTTTTAAAAATTCATCTTGAATCTGGTTTCAAGATGATAAAATCCTGAATTAACTGTTAGATTAGGTCAAATTAATAATAATTATATATATATATATATTAAATTTATTTTTGTTTCAGCTAGAACACAATATATGGAGGTTTGAAGCTTAATAATTGATTTTAGAAAATTGAATTAAAAAGTAGAATAAAAATACCACGCTAGTAAATATTATAGTGCAAGTGGCATGAGTTTAAAATTGTTAAGTGAAAATGATAGAGCTTAATTTTTCTTATCACGGTTTTTTTTTCTTGAGTTATTATATTTTATTTTAGAAAAAAATCACGTAACAAAAACATGCTGCACAACTTGAACTAGAAAATAAAGAAAATTTGTAAGAAGTTATCAATTAAATTACTCTAACAATTTCTTATACAACCGAAGAAACGGTCCATGCTAAAAGATTAGCAGCTAGCCATATACACACATTAAATAACATCGTTGCCAATCTTCTCATCAATGGCTAGCTAGTTTCTTCATTTCTTTTTCGTTTTCTTGTCCGTCTATCAAAATACAATCTCCTCATTAATCAACAATATTTTATAGGATATAAGAGACAATGACATATATATAGCGTATGGTTAGTGTTTCGTTATAAAAAATACAGAGATAAAAAAGTATTTTTTAAAAGTATTTTTACTTTAAAAATATTAAATTGATGTGTTTTTTTTAGTGTTTTTCAATTATTACGATGTGTTAATGTCAAATATTAAAAAAATATCTGAAAAAATAATTTTTTTAATATATTTTTAAATAAAAATAATTATTTTTAAAAAATATTTTATATTATAATATCAAACATACTAAGAAGACAGACAAAAACAAAGGCGTAAAACTAATTTATCGTTCTTTCAAAAAGATTTGGAATAATTTTTTAAATAAAAAATACAAAAATATATGTTTTATATATCCTATTATCTTTATTTTTTTATTATTATTTTAATATGCTAATCAAATGCTGCTACCGTATAGATTTTGAAGATTAATAATTATCAGCAGCTATTTACTTTCACATTTTTACAGTGGCACTAACATTAAATAATAAATACACATTGATTGACATAATTGCGAATCTTCTGTATGGCTAGCAAGCTAGTTTCTATCTTCCTCTCTTATTGTTGTACCAAAAGAGCAATCGTGGCTGCCTTCATCACGACAAGTTGCTTGGTCCATGGCGTGCATGGACCCTTTATTTATTTTTTTTTTCTAAGTTTTCTTGTTCTTCTCTCTTGTTTCACCAACTACAATTTAATTTCTCAACAAAGAAAAACCCTAGTTGAGCTTTTTTTATATATAACTGACAACCATACCATGCATGTTCAATGAATGACTTTTTTTATATATTTAGTGAGTATTTGGAATATAGTTGAACTCGTCTTTTCAAAAAAAAAATTAATTTTTTTTATAAAAAATTAATTTTTTATATATTTTGAATCGTTTTAATATGCTGATATCAAAAATAATTTTTTTAAAAATAATAATTTATTATATTTTAATATAAAAATATTTTATAAAACAACCACAACTATATTTTTAAAATATCATGAATGAAACACGCTATGTCACAAAATCACGCTGAATGATGCTCTTGATTTTGTGTATATATATATATTTTTTTTATTGAGATGCATGATCAATGCATGTGTTAAAAGCTTTTTTCTTTTGATAAATGTATTAACAACTTTTAATAACTAATGCATATATATACACATAATTATACATACACACGTATATATATATATATATATAAACACACATCCCGTCGACACAAGGACGAAGCCAGGAGTATATTCCTTGTGTCGATGGGATGTGTGTTTATATTCTGCTCCTGCAAGTTATGCTCATGATTTTCAACAGGAGGTTAGGACTTAACAATATATATATATATATATATATAGTTTTCAAAACCATTTATTCTTACAGGGATGATTGACTAGACGTTTACGTACACAAGAGCATCTACCTTAACATTTTGTGGTTCTTGTTTCTTTCGTACCAAAGCAAGCTTGTAAGATTGCGAAATATCACCGTAGCTTTGAGTTGTAAATTGATTTCCGTGACAACCTATTCGTACATTTTTTTCGTAAAAAAATAAAAAAATTGTTCAAGTCTTTTGCACAACTTGCTACCTTGAATTTTTTAAAAATATAAATTGTCTAGAACTTTCGCATAATTTAATATAATATAGTTATAAAACCTAATATAACATGACAAGAAAGGTGATTCAAGAATTGATAAACCTTGTAGAACATAGTCACAATCCCATTACAGATTTCTCCATTTCTTTTTTCTTTTTTACTTTTTATATTCATGACCTAGATTTTATTTTAAATCGAATTTTAAAATCATAAAATTTTAAATCATGTTAATTTTTGGGGTTGAAAAATGTGTTTGTAAAAAAAAAAAATTTCAAGTGTTTAAAAGACTTAGTTAAATTTTAAAAATATTATCTTTATATGAAACAAATAAATATTTTAAAAATAATGTTTTCATATTTCAAAACCAATTAATTTTATAACTTTTTATTTGTTTTCATATTCAAACAAACACTCTGAGTAGAAGTCTTGTGGGTGATTTTTTAACCTATTACAAAAAAATTATATATAAAAACACTATTAGAGTATTTACAGTCATTTTCTGTGTGTTGAAAAATTAGGTCAACTTCAATTTATTGTCTAATATCTGGGGCGAATCCATTTTTTTTGCCTGAGATTTTAATCTTAAATTATAATCATGAATCAACCAAAGTAATTTTTTTAAAATATTAAACTTTTGAGATTTGACTTGATGACCTTTATTGAAGACTTTGATAAGGTTAAATCTTATACTCCCGATCAGAAGATTTAATCAATGATCTCACCTTGGCTGTTTATATTTAAAAATATAGATACGAAAAATACCAAAAAAATAGTAAAATATATATCAAGATAAAATGTGTATATATACACGAAGAAATTCTAAACTATAAATTCATTAAAAATACATAAAATGAATATAATTATTTCATGTATCTTTTAAATTGATGAGCCACGCATTTTATCATAAGTTTCATGTCATCGTTAATTGGCTTATTAAATATATTGTTGATTTGTTAGTTGATAATTAACACGTTTTCATGCTTGGGTTAACTACCGTGTCCAAAATTCTCCTTCCACAGCCTTCATCGTATCTAAAAACACACTTGTATTTTGATATTGGTATCCATAAAATTTTTTAAAAGTATTTTTTATTTAAAAATATATTAAAATCATTATTTTAATATTTTTTATTTTTTTATATCAACATCTTAAAATTATTAAAAATATATATTATTTTAATATTTTTCAAGTTAAATACATTCTTAAATTAAAAAAAAACACATCACTCAAACACCACACAAATCCAAAGAAATAAATTTAAGTGGTCAATTCAGATAATAATAGTAATAAAAAAAAGGGTCATCTATGTTGAAGGTCCCACTATTAACATACGTGTGATTAAAATAATTATTTAAAACATGCATAAAAGGGACTCTTGGAGGAGGTGTGTCCTGCGTGGTAGAAAAGAAGTCAGAGAGGGGAGATGGCCACAATAATAATGCACGTGCTATTTACCGTGGCTTAAGATCTGCATCTCTAACAGGTGTCTGACCCGCAGGGGTGTCGGACAGATGGCGGGTGGGAATGCAATCGGCAGCCTACGAGTGGCTAAAGCTATGTGAAGTTAGTTCGTCTCATGGATGGATGTGAACCTGACATGGATCACATCACTCAGCCACCACGTTTTTCATCCACAGGCCGCTCTTGTACATGTTTTAATCACAAGCATCACAATTCACAACAATGCCGGTGACTTCAACTTCTTTCTCAAATGGGCATGATTATACTTTTTTTGAGATTTTTAAATTTTTTCAGTTTTAATTTGATTTTTTTAGTTTATTTAAATTATTATAATATGTTAATGTTAAAAATAATTTTTTAAAAAATAAAAAAATATTATTTTTAATATATTTTCAAGTAAAAAATATTTTGAAAAACAATATCACACTGATAAATAAGTACTAAAAGTGTTTTATATTAAAAAAATATTTTGAAATTATAAATTAGTTTATTGTTGTGAATGATGCAATTAGTTTGGTAATCAAAGCCAGAAATATAGACATTAAGCATAGATATAAAATGTATTTTTGTTTGAAAATATATTAAAATAATATTTTTTATTTTGATATCAACACATCAGAATAATATAAAAATACTAAAATAAATTAATTTTAAAAAAAATAAATTATTTTTTTTCAAAAATGATTTTATACGATTTTATACAACAAAAACAGAAAGTCATTGTACACCAATAATTAAAAATGCATTGGTTGAGCTACTCCTAAACCGAGGATCTTGATAAACTAATGGACAACATAATTATTCCAAGATCCGACTCATGTGTACGTAGGCACTCTGTTTACATCACATGTCCTTTGTCCCCACACGGACTGCCAAACCAATAACGTGCAAGAATAATTAATTTCTTCTTGTTTTCTTCGAAACCACGAAAGTTTTTTTTTTTTTTTTCAACGGGGAGAATGATTCAACATGCCGTTCTTAAAACATTTAATATTTTCTTATTTCATAAAATTACAGAACGTGGCACATCAATCCCACATGCCTAGAATTTGAACATGACATTGATCCCAAGTTAAAACTTACCAGCCAGCCAGCCAGCCAGGTACGGGGTAAGAAAATAAAATTAGAAGAGTCAAATTATAAATTAGAAAACTAAAAAAAACTTAAGTTATTTTTATTAAAATTATAAATATTTACAAAGAAAGGGTATTTTCTTGTAGGGCCCTTGCCAGCCCGCTTCCTCCACCACTGTAGCTAGCTACTCAAGATTAAAAAAAGAAAAAAGTATTTTAGAGACTGAAACTCCTAATTAATTTGGCCAAGAGCTTTATTTATAATTCGATCAATTATATTTTTTTGCTTTTTCTCGATCTCTAATATGTTTTTTGGTCAACTGTTTTCTTTTGTAAAAATTAAAGAATTTATGAAGATATATTTTCAGATAAAATAATAATATTATTATTGTTATTGATGTTAATATTATGAAAATATTAACATCCTCCGACCATCTAGATTTTCCTGCTTGCCTGGCTTGTCGTTCAATAATAATAGACGAGTCAAATCAAAGAATAATTAAATAGATTTCTCAAAGAAAATAAATACTTAGAATTTATAATCAATTATTACTATCACGATCCTTAACATGTATGCATAATGCAAGCAACAGAGATTTTCCCTGCTGTCGTCTCGTTCATGATTAACTCCACTGTAACTTTGTTTTACTAGGATGATTAGCATTTTGATAGCAGCTTTCGTACGGTGATGTGAATGTTTTTTTTAAAGTATTTTTTATTAAAAATATATTAAAAAAATCTAAAAAAAATAATTTTAAAAAAATCAATTAATCTTAAAAAACACTATTACACCGAAAAAACAAAGAGGCTGAAACTTGACAACTAGTTAAATTATGTTGACGTGCGTGTGAAGTCAAAGAAAAAGATAAATATGTACACGTCATGAAATGTTGGAGCTCTTATCGCTTCTACCGAACCCGACAGCCAGGAAAAAACGAAAAGAACAGTCGTACCCCACTCATTTCATCGATTTATTTCAAAAAGAATATTCTCATATTTTAATTAAATTTATTTCCTAATTCAGTTAAAAATATTTTCCGGTCGTTCCTCACTCAAAAACTTTTGTTTTTTAGGTTTTTTTTTAAAGTATATTTATTTTTTTAAAAATTAAATTAATATTTTTCCCTCTCTCTAGGGTTGCATGTAATGTCAACCCTGGATTCTATGCTGCTAAAATCTCAGATCCTAATTCTCACCGTACTATATTAATAATCTGTCCTCACGTTGAACCTTAAACACCGTTTGGCATTGGTGTTTTACCTAAATTTAAATTTTTTTATTTTTTTTGTTAAAATTGAGTTTAGTTTGTATTTTTTGGATCGTTTTGATGTGCTGATGTTAAAAATAATTTTTAAAAAATAAAAAAACATCATTGGCATGTATTTCGGCACGAAAAACTATTTGAAAAACAACCGCTATCACACTGCCAAACACGCTCTTATCGTAGCATGTGATCCGCTTTCTTCTCAAGTTCTTCTCGACTATTAATGAGAAAAATAAGAAAAAAATAAAAAGAAAAACCCACGACAGCATCTTTATAATTATTTATTTTGAATAATTATTTGATAAAATAAGGTGTGCATGCGTAGAGGATCCACATACATCTAGCAAAAAAAAAAATGCTTCCCAGGTTCAGATCCGTTTTGCGAGATCCTAATACCTTCACCTTCAATATAGATGATTTGTGCTTGAAATTATTTTTTCAAACAGCTTTTCAAATTATATTTTACTTGATAAAATATTAAAATTATGTTTTTTTAAGGATTTTAATATGATGATGCAAGACTTTTTTAAGAAAATTTTAATATGTTTTTAATTGAAAAATAATTTTAAAACAATCATTACTCTATAAGACCTCTGATCAATCTTAAGGGTTGATAAATGCATCACACTCGTTGCAAATGAACTACATAATTAACTCAAAACAAACACAGTATAAAAAAATTCATAAATAAAATATTTAAAACTATAACAAAAGAAAGAAGAAGAAGAAAAATAGTATCATGGATCTGAAACCACCGATCAAAGAGGAGGGGGTACCGCAAACTAAGCTCAAAATATGCTAATAATTGAGAAACGCCAAGGCCATGGTCCTTCTAGAAGCAACTTAAATACAAAATCACATGGTTTTTAAATCCGCCTGATTTAAGATTTGAAATTCAAGTTTTGACCAGTTTTTTCAAGTCATTTTTTTAAAATTAAAATAATATCATTTTAATAATAAAAAAAATAAAAATTAATAGGTTATAATTGGATTTTTAACCGGGTCAACTCGCTTGATTACATCGAGTTTTTTTTTTTTAATTTTTTTAACTTGACTTAATTCTAGTCTCGGGTTCTGAATTGATCCGCCTGGCCTGACAGTGTTTTAAAACTATGCTAAAATATTGTTTGCTTGTTTAAAAATAACTTTTTTTTTTTAAGAAAATAGATTCAAGAAAGGTTAATTAATTTATGATGTTTGATAATATCATTAAAAATTATAAAATAATTTTTTAGTGTATGTCTATATACACCAAGAAATTTCTTTTGTAGAACATGTAAGAACTCTACCATCTGCCTCCAATCTGGTGGTTCGGATGGAGCACATCTTTGAACCAGCACCTGGACTCGAAGATATATATATGATCATGCCTGATAAATTAAGATCAACCTGAGCTCCGAGGAGATCTTTGTTAAATTCGTGGTGTTTTTTCGAGGCAACCCAAGGGATATTATCCTGCGTCTTCTGTCAGAGTGGGAAACGAGGGCAGATCACTAGGGTTTCCTGGTCCCCATGTTCATGTCGCGAAGCTTTTATTGCCACTTTACAGTTTGCAGTTGACAAGTATGGCCACCATGATGGGAGGCAAGGTCATTCATTATCAATGCCAGCACGTATAAGCACGCATGATCTTCTCTTTATGGCCAAGCTTGTATTGCCACTTCAAAATCATCGAAGTAACTTTATCTCAAAAATTGAATTAATATAACAATTTCTCTGCTTGTTCTTGAGCAGATAACCATTTTTGGAACTATTTTCTTTGCCCTAGCTCCTCTGGCAATCGAGGAAATATTACTTTATTTTGTTAGCTTTTCCAATCAATCACCTGCAAGCACATGGTGCTGATAGCTCTAAATTTACCAGAGTATTTAACACTGGCCACCCCCACTTGATTATTTTATTTATTTTCTCAGAATCCCACTTGCAATTCTTGAATTCCCAGCAACAATAATGTATACAATTTAACAAAAAAGAAGAAGAAAAAGATAATAATAATAAAATATCGTGATCAACCAAGGTAAGAACAAGGGAAGTGCAGAATCAACCCTGCCCTGTGAGAAGATGGACTCCGATGCTAGTTTTACACGGTGGTTAATTAATCAAAACAACTCCTAAGATCGTTCTCTTCTGGTGGTGGCGACAGAAATAAAGAAAGAGACTTCATCATCTCACAATATTTTAATTATAATTACACTCCTTGAGAAGAGTACATTATGCAGATAAAAAGCATTATTTGACTGCTTGCTTGCTGATATTAATTTCTATTTAGCTGAGAACGTGCGAGAAGATGCATGAAGGAAACTATATATTATACAAACTCTCAGCAGAAATTTGTCCAGATAAATCCATACAAAAAGGGAATGTGATTATTCTTGCTCACGAACGTGTTCGTTTGTCGTAGATGATGGCATGGATGAATGAAATTCATGTGAGATTGCGAAGGACGGACTTTAAAAAGTAAAACGACAGAAATATTTCAGAAATTCTGTCTCACACGCATAGCGCACTATCAAAAGTCGGCTTCTACCTTTGTCAAGATTTTATGTGCCCTTCGAGCATGGGCAAAAGACACCCTTTTTATACATGGGTTAGTTCAAATAGTTCTTAATCATAGGTGCTAAAATTTATAACATAACCATAGGTATTAACGCTGGTCTGACCTGATATATTGTTCTTGCACCCGATTAATTTGGTGATTGGATTAATATGAGCAAAGTAAAAGATTAGGATGAACAAAAACCTGATAAAATCTGGTTTACTCGTTTGGTTGACCAGTGATTTGGCAAAACCCGAATGTAACTTTTTTTTTTTGTTTAAATGTTTTTTTTTTTCTAGCTAGAGACCTTATATATATATATATATAGTTGGTGTTATTATCCCTTTTTAAAGTTTACAGTATAAATACTAGAAGAATATTTTATTTTTTTAATGTGAGATTTAAAATTTTTTAGTATCTTTTTAATGTGAGATAAAAAACCTTTTAAAATAAATTTTTAAATTTCATTATTTATAATATATATAGCCTATATTCATATGGATTGTTTTTTTTTATTTTTTTCATATAAAATATTAAAATTTTAAATATATATTTTTTAAATTTTTTCATGTTGACCAGGTCAACCTGTTTAACTCAAGACTCGACTTTTTAACTACATCAACTCCTGAGTTTGGTTTAATATTTATCAATCATTAATGTTCGTGTGATGAAAGTTTTCATGTTATCAATTATTTCACAAGTAAAAGCTCCTATGTTATCGATAATCATTTATGTTAAATTAAGTGGAGAAAAAGAAACTCTTTAAATTAGACCCAAGAAAATCTTGTAAAAATCTACAGAAGCATGGGCATACACCCATTTTATCTTTGAAAAGTCTTTACATCCAACAAATAAATTTTTTTACAAGTTTCAACAATGCTTATTAAATATTATTTATTACTATCAATCATTGAGCTTTTTATATGTAGCGATCAACCTCAACCACCTACTTAGAAAGAATAAATGATATTGCTTAAAGGAGGAGATTATCTAATTATTCAATGCGTTAAACTTATTTCTAAGCTTTCTGGATCTTGGAGCTTGTCCTTACCCATCATCAATGTATCAACTTGATCGATGTGTCGGACAATGAACAATTTTTAAATATGTGGTCAAATATTTATTTTAGTAGGTTTGCAACTTGGGTGTCCTTCCTTCTGCAGAAATTACTTTCATTCAACTTTCCAGCTGTGAGTTTATTTATTCGTGTGGTTATAATTGTTTTTTAAATAATATTTTAATAATTTTTTTTATTTTAAAAAATTAATTTTAATATTAACATAAAAAATATATTAATTTAAAATTAATAAAAAAAATTAAAAATATTTTTAAAACGTAGAAATAAACAGTATGGCACAACCCACATATTTAAAAATGTTAATTAATCAACACGTTACCGTATAGATTTTATAGGGAGATTAAAAAGAATTATAATTTAAAAATTTATATCTTGTAATTGGAAAAGCTAACTGAAACTCGTACTTTTAACTTTCTATATTTATATTGATCCCTGGGGAGACCAGGCAGATAGCTCAGGATAACGTGTTCGCCATTTAAGAGCATGCATGCTTGTCATTTGCAGAGCGAGAGGGGGGAAATCTTGAGAAGCAAAAACTGGAGCCCAGGGTTTTGTGAAGACAGGTGGCAATTCTCAGGCCACCACTATCATCTCATGCATTGATTATCTATACATCCATTTGGAGGAGACAAAAATGGATAAATCTTCCTTTTTCTTCGACGATTCTCCCTTTTTTTACCCCTCCTCTTAGTTTTTGCTCTAGTGGGGTTGTCTTGGATCCATGTTTCCCCTTGAAGACTGCAGCCATTAATGGAATACCTTGAATCTGGGCTCCTTGGTCAACAGCTATCAGCGTCGTAGCTAGTAACCAGCCCACTTAACCTAGCCATAATTCCTTCATTATAGCTAGGAAAATTTCCTTAAACCGTGGTTCAATTAATTACATTAAATACCTTTCAAGTACTATGCCCGATGCATAGATATATATTATATACAAGATGACCTCCTTACAGTAACCATCATGACCTGCATAAAAGAACAAGAACGCTTGCTAATAAAAGTATATTATAAAATTTAATTTTTAAATAATCTAATATTAAAAAAAAAAAAAAATAAATAACTCGAGTTAGTATGAAGGATTCTTCCTTGCAAAATAAAACGGTATGTCGTTCACTCACTCCATCAACTGCTATATAGACAACAAGAAATAGAAATTCCCTCCAAAACACCAAGCAACGGGGCAGTTTCAGTTCCATTTCCAGCAAAAACTCTCAACACTAAAACCTTGTTACCCATCACCATTAATGATCAACCGCCATCACTTCACATCACGCTTTCTCAAGGTCCCTCCCTCGTCTTTTTTTTCGGTCCAAAACTCACCGATCCTGCGGATTCTCCTTCTTCCCTCCCTGCCACACCGTCTTTTTTTTTTAACTGAAGGTTCGCAGCGTTAAATCTCTTTACTTGTACCATAATCCGCTCGCTTGACAGCAACATTCTGCCATGCTAGCTGATGAGATCTTTATGTTGTTTAAGCTAGCACTGAATGTTATTTAAACTTCAAGAGCTTGATAGTGTTTATCTGAAGCACACAATATCATTGTGGAGAAACCCTGTATTTTGATTGTGAGGGGAGTCGTCGTACTGCACATTTCTCTGGTGTGGCATTGGTATTGCTTGTCAGCAGAATTCCTTCTCCTCCAGATCATGAGGGATCAACTTTGCAAGGAAAATCAGGCAAGATTCGACAGACGAATTCATGCTTTGTATATCCAACGAGTGTATATACATGAAAGGAATCCGTGATGTAATCTGTATCTCAATTCTTACGCTAATTTTACATGTTGGAGATTTGTGAATTGTATAGCACAATATAAAACTTAAACTGATCAAATAACGTAGCAAATTTTCTCTTCTTGTTTAATAGTTGTTATTTAATGGTTTAATGAAAGCCATCATGAAGAAAAGATGGCCATGATAAACAAAAAGATGTTCTGGGTTCGACAACGAACTCCTCTTGGTCTGAGCTTGAACGGCTTTAATGGCCAACGAACTTAAATTTAACGGCGACAGGGAAAGGTAAAAATCATGAGGTGCTAAAACGCACAGAAGAGCTCGCTTTTCCTTTTGCTTCATGGTTATCAACGAATTATAAGTAGATACATGGCAGCAAGCCCCCAAAAAAAATATATTCCTATAACTATATACAACAGTATGATGGAAAATTCTTTTGGGAGATATGGACATAAATACACCAAAAGAAAACAGTATTTGGCTTTCCTTCAGTTCAAGAACACCGCTGTACATGACTGTGCAAGCTGGCCTGACAGACCAGGCTGTGCTTGAGACTGCTTGCGACAAATAATTGGTAAACTTACCCAAAATCTACAGCTATGAGGAAGCGACATGTTTCTTGTGGCAAGCCATGGGCACTCCACTGAAAAATCATCATCTCTCAACACCATCCTGCCTTTTCTATGAGTTGCAGGAGACCCTTTATGGTCACTTGTAACTGTACTTGGGTTCTGCAAGATATTGGAACACGGACACCTGCTGTTTGCTTTTGATACAGTTTCTCTATGTTTCCTACTGCTATTTGATTTTCCAGTCTCTTTTTGACTGATCATTTCTTTTTTGTTTATTGTACCAAGAATTCTGCTTGCCTCTTCTGTCATTCCAGCAGCACGCCATGCTTCAGTAACAAGCAACATGGTCGATTTCTCAGGCTGAACCTCAAATTCTGTCATAACCTGGAGAATTTCTTCTCCCTTCCATGGCTGCTTGGCTTCAGCAAATCCCAAATCAGGGTCTCCGAAGTCTTCAAATTAGGAGTGATTCCATGTTCACATATCTTGTCAAAAATTCTAATTGCATATTCTGCCAGCATTGCACCTGCCACTGATAACAGTCTGCATGAGTCGAAGCACTTCTGCATGGTCAATGCAGCCAGGAGAGTTCTGTATGATATTAGTCGAGGCACTATTCTTTACAATAATAATAAAAAAAATCATTCTAATTTTTGTTCAAATAGACTTCTATAAAGCCATTTCAAGTTTCTTATTGAATTCATCCTTGCAAAAAGCCCAGATAAAAAGGTCTACGTAATTGAAATCCGAGAGAGTTTTCACTCACTATTGAACTCACCTTCTGTTTATTTTTTCCTCTTCAATGAATGAGACATGAAACATACATCCCCCCAGCCATCTCAATCAACAAGTTTCTACAGCCCTATAAAATGTCTGATTTCTCGTGAACCTCTTTTCTCATTCTTTGCACACCCTTTTTCTTTTTTCTTTTATTTGAGGTTTTGCTGAGTAAACTACCCTAATTTTTTTAGATTCTTTTTGGATTTTTGGGTGTTAACTTAAAAATATTTCATTTTTTTTATAAATTATTATAATCTCCCTAATATATTATGAAATCAGAGAGAAACCATCCAAAAATTAAACATTTACCATCCTCACTCAAAAAATCAGACGTTTCTTACAAACTACAGCACAACAACATAGACCTCTCAATTCCCAACTCAAAATCTTTCTTGTAATGTAGATATGAGCATAACAGTTCCCTGAACTGCATGCTATCCTCAAGTACTTTCCACACAAGTTCGTACATCCAACTCTATGATTAAAAAAAATCAGCTACTTAGATCTACTGGAATTTCCTTTCCTAAGCATGTGAAAATTCCCATAATTGATCATTCACACACACACACACAGACTCAAGAACAAAAAAATGCCCAAGAGGACAATATAGATCTTCACAGACTCAAACAATCAGTGAAGCTCAGCAGCACAAAAGATTGAAAGGCAATGATCTTTTTAGTAAACATAGTGTTGGAACAACAGCAACATTTTGCTGGCTACTGAAAACATAATATAGAAATCTCACCACAACCACTCATCAAGACAGAGATGTTTGAGAGTGTGATAACAGTTGTTTTTCAAAATACTTTTCGATTAGAAATACATCAAAATAATATATTTTGTTATTTTTTAAAATTTATTTTTGACATTAACACATCAAAACAATCCGAAAACATAAAAAAATAATTTTAAACAAAAAAAAAAATGAATTTTGACCAACCTCTGTTTGGGCCGCAATCCCAAACAGGCACACAGACACAAACTATTAGTTTAGCAATTGCAATGATTTGGTGGCAAGTAACTAGTTTCATTGTTAAGATATTGACAAGGTTGAACTAAAAATTAACTTACATGTTGACGAAAAATTACTTAATATTTGTCAGCATGGGGAAATAAAAATTTACATCACCTTTTCACCATGACGAACTTCACGTAATCCTGGATACTCCTTCAGAACAAGATTGTCTTCATTAGAAAACAGATCTTCTACCAAGTTGTGGTCCCCGCTTCTGCAACAAAACCTCTGTCTCTCATTTCTCCAATAAGCTGTGCTGCCCTTGATTCATCCTTGTGCTGGAGAAATCCTCGAATAATAACATTATAAGAAAATTCATCCGGAGGGCAGCCATCCCCTTCCATATTTCGGAAAGCTTCCAATGCTTCATCTAACAACCCTTCTTTACAAAGATTATTTATTATTGTAGTGTATATCTGAACATTAGGCAGCAATCCTTGGACAAAGAGTTCTGAAAACAGTTTCCTTGCATCTTTAAGATTACCAAATTTGCACATGGCATCAATCAGGATGTTATACATTGCTATATCAGGCTTCAAGTAAGTACTTTGCATTACTCGAAACAGTCTGAATGCCTTACCAAGATACCCTTCTTTGCAAAAGCCATCAAGCAACATCGAGTAAGTAAATAAATCTGGGAGATTGCCATTAGAGTGCATATTCTTGAAAAGATCTTGTGCTTCCCGAAGCCTGCCTAACTGGCACAAGCCATGAATAAGAGTGTTGTAGTTAACATTGTCCGGAGTTAAGCCTTGACGAATCATTTCATTAAAAAGCTGCTTGGCCTCATCTATCCTTTTGGCCTTACAGTATCCTTTAATTAGGATATTATAACTAAAAACATCAGGTTTACAACCCTTGGTTATCATGGCTTCAAACAGCTTTCTAGCTTCAACAATTTCCATCCGCAAGGAATATCCATACATCAAAGAACTATAAGTAACAACGTCAGGCTCCACACCCATTTCAGTCATTGTTTTAATCACTCCTTGAGCCTCTGAAACCTTGCCTTCTTTACAAATTGAATCAACTAGCACGTTGAAGGTGAAAATATTTGGCATGATATTCAAACTCGTCATTTCATTTAGCAATGCCGAAGCCTCCTTCCATCGCCTGAAATTGCATAAGCCCTGGATTAAAGAGTTGTAAGTGAAAATATCAGGGGAAATGCGTTTAGCCTTCATATAAGAGAAAATATCTAAAGCCTCATTCACCAGCTTATCTTTGCAAAGACTGTCAATGAGTATATTGTATGTCACCACATTCGGCTGGCAGCCTGCCTCTTCCATTTTCTTAAACAATCCAGCAGCCGCAGTAGTTTCCCCGATCTTACATAAGCCATTGATAATCGTAGTATAAGTGTAGACAGTAGGTTGACACCCGCTTGCCTCAAAATCATCAAAGAATTCCACGGCTTGGGCAAATTTACCAACTTTACAGAGCCCATTGATTAAGGTGTTAAATGTGACAGCATCGGGTTGAAGACCGAGTTTAATCATTTTGGAGAAGACAGAGAAGGCAAGATCGACACGTTGCAAGTGGGAGAAGCAATCAATCAAGATAGAAAGAGTATAAATATCAGGGGAAAGCCCAGCTAATTCCATTTGTTTGGAAAGAGAAATCACAGCACCGTAATACTGTCCCATTTTGACAATTGCAGACAATAATTTAGTGAATTGGATGATACAGGGCAGGGGTTCCCTATGAAGCATGTGATTGAAAGAAGCAAGGGCATCATCAATGTTTCTAAAAGAAGAAGCATCATCATATTTGTGTTTATCTCTACTGCTACTGCTACTGCTAATGCTAGAAGAAGAAATGGAGCTGGAGTGGTTGCTAGACAGCAGTGATGAAGTGGTTGGAGATAGAAGAAGAAGCATACTCATCATTTTCATTTGACATCGCTGAGTTTGGGAGCCAATAAAAAAGGTTTCTGAACCTCCTAGCCTCACTGCCGCAGCCGCAGCCGCCGCCGCCGCCATCATCGACCTTCCTCCGTGTTTTTTCTTCTCCTCGTGGTCTTTTTTTTTTTTTTTTGGTGAAAACTTTATCAAAACGACAGAGGTTGAAGAAAGGGATTTGGGAAAGCAGGAGAATGAAGAAATTTCGGGAAGAAAATTGGGTGGGAATGAACGGTTGGAATGGGCACTTCTAAAACGCTGGCGTTTTGAAGAAGAGGAAACACAAAATTTACAGCTAATACAATCCAGTCCACATTTGCTTTCAAATTTTAAATTGCGTCCATTTTCAATACTGGCTTTTATTTTCTTCAGGGAACATCTTCCGAGCAATCTTTTTTTCGTGTGCATTTTCGGCGAGAGTTTCCTCACTCTACTTGCTTAGAGTGTGTCTGCTAACCAGGATTCTCCCTGAACATTTTTCTATGAACAGGGCAGCTTGCTGATGATGAGGAGGGAAAATTTTCACGGTTAGCTTTGCCCAGAAATGCAGTTTCTGTTGAGCTTCCGGTACCGCTTATGGACTCTTTGCCATTAGTGTTCTTGTAAAGGTATCAAGCATTCATGAAAAACTGATCAAATAGCAACTTCGCAAGGAAAATCAGGCAAAACTCGATTGAAGAATTCATGCTTTGTATATCCAACAAGAGTGTATACATGCAAGGAATCCAAGGCGTGATTTGTATCTTAATTCTTATGCTAATTTTATTAAACTGATCAAATAGCATAGCAGATTTTCCTTGCCTTGTTTAATAATTGTTATTTAATGGTTTAATGAAAATCATCATGAAGAAAAGATGGCCATGATAAACAAAAAAATGTTCTGGGTTCGAGAACGGGTCTCCTCTTTGACTGAGCTTGAACTGCTGCTATTGTCCAATGTCTTGTCTGATACATCCTCGGGATCGTTATTGTGAAAAGCATCATGAAGAAAACAGTACTTGGCTTTCTTTCAGTTCAAGAACAACGCTGTACATGGCTGTGACTGAGACTGCCTGCGGCATATAATTGGTAACCTTACCCCAAATTTACAGCTACGAGAAAGAGACATGCTTCTTGTGGCTTGCCATGAGCAATCCATTGGAAAATCATCATCTCTCAACACCATCCTGCCTTTTCTAAGAGTTGCCGGAGACCCTTTATGGTCACTTGTAACTGTTCTTGGTATCTGCAAGATATTGGAATACAAGACATGAAAGAATCATCCAGAAACAAATACAAAGCTTGCATCACATTATACATTACAACAACATGAACTCTCAAAGGAATCGTTACTCGTAATTTTCATCACGGCATGGCTAGTAACAGTAGATCATTATCATCTTTTAGGCAAGCCAATTTTCAATATCAAAGGTTTCACTTTTTCTATTAGAATTACACTATAGGCTATGATATATATTTAGTAAGCTTTTTTTTCTTTTTTGATAAATGGGATCATTAAGGATAAAATAAGTTAATTGCAACAAGCCAAAAAGAGAATGGCTAAGCAAAAATACCACGTGGTATCTAATACCCACTGCACTAGAAACACAAATTTCTTTCATATTTCATCTTGTCACAGCAAGTGGACAACCCAAAAACATTTTCCATGATAGCATAGTATATACTAGTCTAATGCCTGCACTCCACTACGGGCTAAGGAAAAATAGTCAATGATTGATAGGAAAAAAAAAGAGATGCAGAAGAACAAGGGAAAACAATCCACACAAGAGAGGGAAAAAAGGAAAGGAAAAAGAAAAGCTATTTAGGCATTTTAAGCAAACCAGCTGGCCAACACTGCCACCTCCTTTGTCTGGAATGAGGCATCATCTCCCGATGAGCTATCAGAATTGAACGTTGCATTGTCTTCTTCCCTATCTTACCTGTATTGAAGCCATTTAGAAGAGAGAAAAAAATGTAAGGAATATATTCCATGGCATAAAATTCTTCAACAAATCATTAAGAAAAGAAGGATCAGCAATCAAAAGAACATTTATTAGAAGAACTATCGCATAGGAATTAAGGTCAAATAGCTGAGATTTTCTAACAAAACCTAAAAAGCCTGCATAACATAAAAAGCCAGGAGGGATTAAGAAAGTATGCAGATAAAGAAGATGGTTAATTTAGCACATCCAATGTAACAAACTGAAATTTTCATATCTGTGCTGTGCATGCTTCTTCTAGGAATTCGATATGACTCCATCATCCTCGTAAATTTATGGACAGATCACAGAAATAGTGTTGTTCCAATTTACTTGAACATGCTAACAATCTTTTTTGGAAAGAAAACAAAAAGAATGGTGCAAGTAAAAAAGATGACTTGACCATTCTTAAAATACAAAGCAATCTTATTTTCACATCAATGTTTAGCATTCGTGGACTGTCTTGACATTTTGGTGGAAATCGTAAAAGAATTACAAAAATGATTGGTTATTTGCATTTTATTCCCTATGAGTAGCAAGATGACCCAACCAAGCAACCCTAGTGTACTTTTACTTAACTCATTTAGATAAGTATTGCAAGTGGAACAAAAACTATCCAAATTTTGGTACATGGCCATGAATTCAGAAATCTTTCACTTCATTTCACTAACAAAAAAATCATAAATCACTACTATTGAATGGACAGGTCATAAATCGATTTGATAAACCACCTCGAGCTGCATTTTAAGCAGAAAAGTGTGGGATTTGGAAGCTTGTAATATATGCCTAGAAAGCGGCGTGTTTAACAAATTACCTCGTTCCGAATCTAAAAACACACCAGGCCCGAACAAAAGAACTTCAAAAACATGAAGGAGATTACAAATATTAACCTGTATAGAGAAAGGTTAAAGAAAAGCAGCGAACAATGTTGGAGGGAAAGCAAGGAACAAGTATAAGCAGCAAAGAGAAATTGATGGGGGGAAGGAAAACACAAAGAACAAATATACAAGGGGAAAAAAAACAAAATAGAACCAACTCAATATGACGGAGAAACTGCTAGAGGTAAAAAAATCACCTTGTTCATCAACAGAAAAAGAACCCAGGCCCCCACAACTAAAACACCAAGGAGAATACACAACAAATGACAACCTGCAAAGACACCAGATAATTTATCGTTGTGAGGGTAAGCATAAGGACACATAATTTAGTACCAATCAAAGTTGAATCCCATATATTTTCATGGGATTTATATTTTTTATCAACAAAAAATGCAGACGAAAAGTTTGTTTGATGATGTCAACCTAACCAATTTTTCAATTAAAATTTTATAAACTGAAGAAGAGTTTGAATATAAATATGAACAGAAATTGACATGCAAGGATATGGAGTAAGAATACTTGCATGAATGCAACATTACTCAACTGAATTAGAGCCCGATAGAAAAATCCATAGGTATTTGAAAGTAGAAATAGAGAAGGAGCTTGTTTAGATGGATAGTGGTGTCATTTGTTAGATACTGTTACGTTGCAGAGATAATAGGTGGGAGAAATTAACTAAATGCCAATGGTTTGAAACTATATTCTAAAAGTTGTAACAGATTTACTTCCTGCTTTTTTCTTCACTATAGTCCAGTTTGTCATGTCTCTTGCAGCTAATGCTAGTTTTCTGTCTTTTTTATTTGCCACATTGCCACTATTGATTTAATCTGTCACCACTCAATTTTAATAACTCTCATCCTAAATCTCTACTGATTATTTTATTCTACATACCTTATAATTTTGTTTAGATTTTACTTCAATGAGATACACAAAGCACTGGAACCAGATGGTATCAAATTTAAAATTCACTATCGTTGGATGAGTTATAACCAATGTACGACACCCCTCCTAATCCATAGCTTGTCACACTACCTATCCAACTTTCTTTTCATGATCCACTAAGAAACTTTTTTCCTGAAGAGTACATGTGTGAAGGATTCCTTTCCATAACTTTCACCATGATAATTGTTTTCAAAATTTTTCTTAATGGTTAGCTAATTCGATGGCACTATATTGCAGATTTTGCTAGGGGTGGTTCTAGCTAATAAAAAAGAAACCAAAGAAAACAGAGCACCTGTATAAACACTGAAAAGAAACAGAACGGTGGTGTGAGCTCCAAAAGTCAGGGGATGAAATCCACAGTCAAGAAATTCTCTCAATCCAAATCAATAATGGCCTGATCAAGAAAATCTGTGATGGCTACCACTGCTTGCTGTGTTGTTCCAAATCAAGGAAACCCCAATTCCCAATTTTAAAACAAATCACAAACCCTAAACCATTGGCCCCTTCTGATTAACAGCTCTCCCTGGTTGTTGAGGCATTCCTGAATCCAACCACCCTCTCTACTCTTCTCTTAACCAGTCTATATACATAGACTCGTTGTTGCTGTGGATTCACACAGTATAATGAGTTTTTTCCCCTCGATTCACTTCTCTTCTTTGGGTGACTTGGGAGCATGCTTGCAATGTTTTTTTTCCTCCCTTTTCTTCTTTGTCCCAATGGCAAGACCCTACCGTGCTGAAAAAAAGGACAAAACACAGAACAAGCCAACTATCACAGGGCAGTGTAGAACCCCCAGTCCCACGTCAAATCAAAGAAAATTAAGTGGCCGCAGGAATCAAGGAGCTGCACACAATCCCAAAAAACCCAATTAAATAAGCAGCCCTAGGAATCGAGAAGCTGCACACAATCCCCAAAAAACCCAGTC
This sequence comes from Populus alba, assembly GCF_005239225.2. Lineage (NCBI taxonomy): Eukaryota > Viridiplantae > Streptophyta > Magnoliopsida > Malpighiales > Salicaceae > Populus > Populus alba. The sequence goes on from NC_133289.1 coordinate 21,977,215, forward strand.
CTCGAAAAGCACAAATTGCAAGCAGGCTCCGCTTCAAGAAGAGGACACCCGTGAATGAGAAGAAAAATTGAGGAAGCCAACCACTATTTGAATCCACAGTGATTCTGTCTCTGGGTGTATAGTGAAACCATGAGCCCGTTTAGTTTTTTGTGTAATGTAGATAAATTAGCCCAGGCAGTATCCAATAAGCACTATACTTGCTTTCCAAATTGTTGAGAAAATTTGCGCCTCCACAGGTTGTCTAGTACCCACCAATATTCGCAAATTTCAAATACTGTAAGGAACATTTCTTCAAGAAGTTTCAAAAACAGTAAGTATGAGTATGACACATGGATCCTAAGCTACAACCTAAGGGACTACTTGTTTTAAAGAAGTTTCTTTTCACAATCTAGATACAATGCAAGTATCAGCAGCAAATTCCAGTTCTATAAATAAAGCATTCAACCGGTCCAACAATTAGCCTTTCACTGAACTGCCACTTTCAAAGCATGGTTCTTTTCACTGACTATGGGGTCACACTTGTTTCATAAGTTGGGCTGTTCACTCCATGTTCAATAGGTTGGGCCGTTCACTTCCACATTCAAGGACTATGATTTTCATCGAAACCAGCTTGAAATACTTGGAACCATGACAATATAACAGCAACAAGCACATCAACCAAACCATTTAGTGTCACAGGACAAATACAAAAAGGATAGGTAAGTGTTTGGTTGGAAGGACAGAGATATAAAATAAATCCATCTTTGGGATAGTTTTGGAGTAATTTCCTGTCCTTTCAAATCAAGAGGTACATGAGACATGTCCCCTCTATCTCCACTATCTTTGTCTCTTCACCAAATGCTACTTACAAGAACCTCCAAAAGCACCAATAATTGACATGCAAGGAAGACCATACTTTAACATTCAAATTCCAATATGTCAATGATTTCTGATCAATTCCATCAAACCTTGCTGTATAAATCAGCATAGAAGAAGATGAAATATGCACTACATTTTTTTCAGACTTTTCTTACAAACTATAGCATAACAACATAGACCTCTCATATCCCAGCTCAAAAGCTTTCTTGTAAAGTAGATATGAGCATAACAGTTCCGTGAACTGCATGCTATCATAAAATACTTTCCACAGCACAAGGTTGTACATCTAGCTCTATGAATAATTCATAAAAATTTCCTTTTAAAAAAAATCAGCTACCTAGATCTGCTAGAATCTCCTTTCCTAAGTATCTGAAAATTCCCATAATTGATCCTTCACACACAAACAGACTCAGGAAAAAAAAGAAGCTCAAGAGGACAATATAGATCTTCACAGACTCAAAATATCAGTGAAGCTCAGCAACACAAAAGATCGAAAGGCAATGATCTTTTTAGTAAACATCTTGTAGGCGGATTGCATAACAACAACATTTTGCTGGCAACTGAAAATATTATATAGAAATCTGATTCAATGTACGACCACAACATTCATTAAGATGAACATTTAGTTTAGCAATTTCAATTATGTGGTAGCAAGTAACTAATGTCATTGTTCAAATGTTGACATGATTGAACTAAAAACTAGCTTACACGTTGAGGAAAAATTACTTATTATTTTCCACATGAATTTGCAGCATGGAGAAATAAAAATTTACATCACCTTTTAACCTTGACGAACTTCACATAAGCCTCGATACTTCTTCAGAACAAGATTGTCTTCATTAGAAAACAGATCTTCTACCAAGCTGTGGTCCCCACATCTGCAATGAAACCTTTGTCTCTCATTTCTTCAATAAGTTGCACTGCCCTTGATTCATCCTTGTGATGGAGAAAACCTCGAATAATAACGTTATAAGAAATTTCATCAGGAGGGCAGCCATCCTCTTCCATATTTCGGAAAGCTTCCAATGCTTCATCTAACAATCCTTCTTTACAAAGTCCATTTATTATTGTAGTGTATATCTGAGCATTAGGCTGCAACCCTTTGACAAAGAGTTCTGAAAACAGTTTCCTTGCATCTCTAAGGTTCCCGGATTTGCACATGGCATCAATCAGGATGTTATACATCACCAGATTAGGCTTTGAGTAAGTACTTTGCATTGCTCGAAACAGTCTGAATGCCTTACCAAAATACCCTTGTTTGCAAAAACCATCAAGCAATATTGAGTAAGTAAATAGATTTGGGAGGTTCCCATTAGTGCGCATATCCTTGAAAAGATTGTGTGCTTCCCTAAGACTGCCTAACTGGCACAAGCCATGAATAAGAGTGTTGTAACTAACATTGTTTGGAGTTAAGCCTTGATGAATCATTTCATTAAAAAGCTGTTTGGCCTCATCTATCCTTTTCACCTTACAATATCCATTAATTAAGATGTTATAACTAAACACATCAGGTTTACAACCCTTGGTTATCATGGCATCAAACAATTTTCTAGCTTCAACAACTTCCGACCGCAAGGAATATCCATACATCAATGAACTGTACGTAACAACATCAGGCTCCACACCCATTTCAGTCATTGTTTTTAACACACCTTGAGCCTCTGAAACCTTGCCTTCTTTGCAAATTGTATCAACTAGCACGTTGAAGGTGACAATATCTGGCATGATATTCAAACTCCTCATTTCATTTAGCAATGCCGAAGCCTCCTTCCATTGGCTGAAATTGCATAAGCCCTGGATCAAAGAGTTGTAAGTGAAAATATCAGGGGAAATGCCTTTAACCTTCATATAAGAGAAGATATCTAAAGCCTCATTCACCCGCCTATCTTTGCGATGACTGTCAATGATTGTACTGTATGTCACCACATTCGGCTGGCAGCCTGCCTCTTCCATTTTCTTAAGCAATCCAGCAGCCGCAGCAGTTTCCCCGATCTTACATAAGCCATTGATAATCGTAGTATAAGTGTAGACATCAGGTCGACACCCTCTTGCCACCATGTCATCAAATAATTCCATGGCTTGGGCAAATTTACCAACTTTACAGAGCCAATTGATTAAGGTGGTAAATGTGACGATAGTGGGTTGAAGACCAAGTTTAATGATTTTGGCTAAGACAGAGAAGGCAAGATCAACACGTTGCAAGTGGGAGAAGCAATTGATCAAGATAGAAAGAGTATAAATATTAGGAGAGAGCCCAGCTAATTCCATTTGTTTGGTAAGAGAAATCACAGTATCGTAATACTGTCCCATTTTGACAATTGCAGACAATAATTTAGTGAATTGGATAATACAAGGCAGGGGTTTCCTATGAAGCATGTGATTGAAAGAAGCAAGGGCATCATCAATGTTTCTGAAAGAACATGCATCATCGTGTTTACGTTTATCTCTACGGTTACGGCTACTGCTGCTGCTAATGCTACAGGTAGAAGAAGAAATGGAGTTGGAGTGGTTGCTAGACAACAGTGATGGAGTGGTTGGAGATAGAAGAAGAATCATACCCATTATTTTCATTTGGCATTGCTGAATCTGGGACCCAATAAAAAAGGCTTCTGAACCTCGTCTCACTGCCGCCGCCGCCATCATCACCATCGACCTTCCTCTGTGTTTTTCCTTCTCCTTGCGGTCTTTTTTTTGGTGAAAAATTGACCAAAACGACGGAGATTGAAGAAAGGGATTCGTGGAAGCGGGAGCTTCTCTTTCTCAAGGAATGAAGAAGTATCGGAAAAGAAAAATAGATGGGAATGAACGGTTGGGATGGGCACTTCTAAAACGCTGGCGTTTTGAAAAATGAGAAACAGAAAATTTACTGCTAATACAATCCAGTCCGCATTTGCATTTTAAATCACATCCATTTTCTAATACGAATCCTCTTTTTTCTCTTAGGAATAAAGGCATGTTGAGAGTCATGAAATTATTAATTTAGCAATTGAAGGACCTGAGATACCTCAAATCTTTTCAGAAATTGTTTCTTTTTTTTCAATGAAGTCCCTGTTAGTTTTTCATTCAATTAAAAATATATATATATATATTAGCTCCCAGCATTATAATCCCAATTAACATTGTAATAATGGTTTTTTTTAAAAAGTATTTTCAATAAAAAATTATTATTATTATTATTTAAAAATTTATTTTTTACATATATTCAAAAACATAAAAATAATTAAATTTTTGACAAAACCCAATGCTAAACTCCCTCAAAATCTCTTAACTTGTGTAGCAACTACCAAAAGGGATACTATTGATGGCTAGTAGCTTGACTTGTCTAAAAGTTTGACAGCAAACGAAATCTTCTGGGTTGTGGTTGGGTTTGGCCTGGATTCATTGACTAGTTGAGACTCGATGGCTGTAATTGTGATGATAGAAAATAGTCCAAATGTTTGCATACACAGCCTCACAATTTTCTATGAACAGGGAAGCTTGTTGCAGAAGAGGAAGGAAACTTTGCATCGTGTCTCTCTTGTATTCTTACAGGTGTTGGAGGAAATCTTGTTTCATGGTTAGTTTTGCCCAGAAATGCAGTTTATGTTGGATCTTCTGGAGCTGTTTTTGGACCTTTTGCCTTGTAAAGGTATCTGCAAGTAGTTTTTCAATTACTATCTTCAGAAACTTTTGACCTTCTTTCTGTTAAATTGTAGATAACCTGAGATTGGAGGAAGATTCTTGAATCCATGATGTAATTTGTATATTAATTCTTTATATGTTGGAGATTTGTGAATTGTATAGAATTTAAACTGATCAAATAACATAGCAGCTTTCCCTTTTCCTGTTTAATAATTGTTATTTGATGATTTAATGAAAACCATCAAGAAGAAAGGACGGCCATGATGAACAAAAACAGTATTTGGCTTTCCTCCAGTTCAAGAACACCGCTGTAAATGACTGCAAGCTGGCCATACAGACCAGGCTGTGCTTGCGGCAAATAACTGGTAACCTTGACCCAAATTGACAACTATGAGAAAGAGACATGTTTCTTGTGGCAAGACATGAGCACTCCACTGGAAAATCATCATCTCTCAACACCATCCTGCCTTTTCTAAGAGTTGCAGGAGACCCATTACCAAAAAATAGCATACCAACTCCCACTCATATCTCTCATCTCCCTCTCGGTGCAAAGCACAACCTCCCAAACCAGCCTCCTTCATTTCAACTGTCACCACCACCGATAGCCTCCCATCAAAACCCACGGTGGCAGCTCCTCACAGCAATATCCACGTGTTTATTCTCGGCTCATAAGATGTTGAAAGAGAAGAAACTAGAAAATGTACCCGGTTTTTGTTTTTGGGCATTGCTTTATCCTGGGAGGGAGATTTCACCAAGTCCTGGTGGATGAGCAGCCCCACCAGTGGATCCGCCAAGTTTCCTTCTCAGGAGAAGCTGGGTCGCCTTTTTCCGAGAACTCCTGGTGGATGAGCAGCCCCACCAGTGGACTCCAAGGTTGTTAAGTGAATTACTTGCCAAATTGATTAGGATTGCTTTCGAGAAGAACTGGAAATGGGGGTATTTCAAGGAGTTTGGACGTGCGCTAGAAACAGAAAATTTTGACAAATGGAAAAAAAGACTAAGAAGAACAATACTAAAAATACGAGAGCAAAGAAAGGAAAATAAAAGAAAATTTTATTTAACGTTCTTGACAGCATTAACATTCCCCAACTCCTAAGCAAAGGCAGTCAACTAGAACAATAGCACAATCACATAATGCAAGAACGAGGTCATTATCTTCCTTTCTCGGAAAATAGCCAACCTCATCTCAGTTCCCCGGAAACCATTGGAAAGAAAAACAAGAGAATGAGAAAAGCTTCCAACTTTATAACTAAAAATTAGATTCAAAAGAAACCCTTTTGAATATTCACTAATCCATGTAGAAAGAATCTGTCTTTTTCTTTAGAATCTCTCTCTTTCTCTCTTAAAGAAAATATATAGGGAGAAATGTTGGAGTTGTGGAAATGGTACCAAAATTGCTTAGCTGTGCATCCAGTTAAGAAACAGGTGATTAGCTCAGGATTTGTTTGGGGATTTGGTGATATAGCTGCAAATCCATCACTCACTATACAGCCAAGAAATATAATCAAATCAAGATATTTATTAGCATGATAACCTGTCATTCAAGAAAATCCTTTTTTTTTTTTATTTGATGGTGTTTTTTTCTTCTTCTTTTTTTGGATATATTGCCTTGTTTTGGAAATGGGCATGTCTCAAGTTTTTGTCCTGTTGGCCACTTCTAGTAAGTGTTTTCTCGCATTTTCATGTATACAATTCACTTCAAATTTGAATGGAAGTTATTCTCAGAAAATTTTATCTTGAAAATCGTGGATCCTGGAGTTAGCACTTCACTGCTGCTGTCAAAAGATTTTTAATTGATGGGACTGCATGTAGTACTCGTCCGCAGATGTGTGTGAGCCATATGTCATGTGCTTCTTGTTAAACTGTTGCAGGTATGAAGGGTTACCGATTTATTAGATCACGACTTCTAATGCGTCCAAATTCCTTGCGGTTTGTTGGTTCTAAAGTAGCAATTGATGGGTTCCTCTTTGGACCACTGGATCTGCTTGTATTTTTCAGTTACATAGGTTTTGCCACTGGAAAGAGCGTTCCCCAAATCAGGAAAGATTTGAAGAGGGACTTCATACCAGCTTTTGTTTTGGAAGGAGGTATATGGCCAACTGTTCAAGTTGCCGATTTGTACCTGTGAGGTATCAACTCTTGTATGCTAACTTCTTCTGCTTGTTGGATAGTTGTTTTTCTGTCGTGGCTTGAGCAGCAAGAGGATGCTCCTTGAAAGCAATGGTTGATATCTCTTCTCCCTTCCGAGGAGCAAAAAGATCTAGGAGGATGATTTCTTGTCTTCAAGACAAGAAATCACAGCGGGTGTACAGGTAAGAGAAAAGGGTTTCGAAAAAAGTAAACAAGGCTGAATCGGCAACTTCAAATTTTCATGCGAGCAATTCAGACAAGTCATAGGATTACTCTTTTGCTATGCAGGTTTTGCTTCGAATACAAGGAAGCTTATATTGATTGTTTTCCCAACCCTGTCTTTTCTATTTTTGTAAAATCAAAGACATCATTGACACTGTTTTTGTTAGTGGTTTGGAGATTTTACTAGGTATGAAATCTTTAGAAACAGATGCTGATGGGATTCTATTTGCATTGCTGGGGTCTTCCCTACTTCTGGGGTCTTCTGTAAATTAACATATGTAACTTGTGCAAAACACGACCAACCGATTCAAGTGTTTGATGGAATGGATTCCCATTTCTAATCCCAACATGTTTCTGGAGACGGAACTTCTGAAGAAAAGTCACAAGTACCTAATGAAGCATTGCTCGAAAGTGTATTTGATACACTTAATTATATCTTGCTTTCCAGGTTTCTTCTTACCTGTAACAATACCTGGTGGCGTTCCAAAGTGACCGAACCGTACATGACTTGAACGACAACCTCATTCTTCTAATTGTTCATGCCCAGACTCGTAAAGAACATGTGTATCAGTAATCTGTATGTACATTCCACTAGTAAGCTGTATGTTTAGCAATGAAGCTAACACGATTTTCCTCTAAAAACGTGACTGTTAGAGAATCAAGAAAGAAAAAAGGGCATTACTTTAGTCATCAAAACTCTCTCTAATAATCTGGCTATACGCATATCTTGGTTATCTGCTGCTAGCCTCGCTACTTGAGCTAGATGGGTTAAGACCATACTCGCTGGTGGTTCCAGTGTTCCCACTGATGCCACCCTGCGTACTGCCCCTTGCCATGTTGAAACTCTTCATGTTCTCCTTGTATTGGTAGGTACTGGAACTTGAACTTATTGAAGAACCATACAGAGTGTTATTTCTTGGCCTGAATATTCCTTCATTGAGATCCTGTGCAGACATTCCGCCTTCCAAAGCATGAGCAATCTGTTTGACACGAAACAACATTTTTTACGTTTCGAGAAGCATCCCAGCTCAATAAAGTTTGGCATAGCAGGTATAGAACAATCGTTAAATGATAAGTCATCTGTGACCATAATTTTTTTGTTCGATTTCGTGTGGGTTATGGACTCACGAGGAAGGCATTTTATGCACAAACTTACATTTGTGACTGGCCAGAGGTAATTCTTATATTGAACAGGATAAGGCAAAGAAGTTACCTGGCTCATTCGTGGTCGGATCCAGGATGAAGGGTGCACACAAGCAGCAGCACAAGCAACCATGCTAGCCATCTCACTGTTATTATACTGAGTCCCTAGTCGTGGATCGAGAAGAGCTTCAAAATTGCCATCTTCCAGAGCTTGAGTGAGTAAAGGCCTAGCCTGGAACACCAGTATAGTGGGAGGGAGTTTCAACAAGGTGATGTCAGAGTCAAGCTTACATAAACTAACGGGCATGTCCAGAAATTGAAAAGAAGATTCAAAAGCCATGTAGAAGGGAACTCACCCAGGCAACCAAGCTTTCATTCATTACCGATTCTGCGGGACTGATAGGGGGACGCCCAGTTATTAGCTCCAAAAGCACAACTCCATAGGAATAGACGTCTGATTTATCTGTTAGCTTGCCACTTAATGCATACTCTGGAGCCATGTAGCTGAAACCATAGCAAGCACTAGTGTTGAGGTTGAGGAAGAAAATGCAAGGTTTAGTAATGCACACTAAAAAATTTCAAAGAGAGCAGAGACAATTTAGTATGACCTGCAAACCAGCAGTGCTTTCAAAGCAAAATTATTATTTTTTTAAAGAGAATGGTTTGCCTACTAGCAAATGGAGTTCTAGGTTTTGGACAAACTAGTGTAGAACCGAACCAATATAGTTGAACACTCAGACAAAAGCAAGCGGAAGCCAGCTTAACTGATAACAATAGAAATTAAATACAAAAATCACATAGAAAATGCAAAGAAAATGGCCAAAACTCATCCCAAACAAACAAAAATATCTGAAGAGAAGACATGGCCATACCCAAAAGTCCCCACCACTCTGGTGGAAATGTGAGTGCTGCTAGCACTGGCATCAGAAAAACTTTTGGCAAGTCCAAAGTCAGAAACCTGAACAAAATATGAAAACATTAATCTATTAGTATGTGCAAGAAGACTCTTATTCCTTACCTCAAATATCATTAGACAAGATGATGAAAGGATCTCATTTCTTACCCTATGAAACCATGCCTATAATAGGACCAGGTCTAAACTGTTTATCTAGAAATATGAAACAAGTGGGATCACTTAATCAAAGGTGGTCTTGAACTCAAGTCCCCATGAGATGTTCCATGAAGTACTTGGAATAATATAGTAGTAACCTAGAATAGTTCATAGGTGAGCTCGAAAGCTACGTATCATGAACTGAAAGACTGATGAAATAAGAATTAGAAGTCCTACCTTTGCCTCAAAATTATGATCAAGGAGAATATTGGATGCCTTGATATCACGATGAATGATTTTCGGATGACCTGCATGCAGGAATATTTCATTGGAAAATGTACTATAGTCACAAGCGTAAGGATGTTGAAATTATTGATTTTTTTTAAAAAAAAAGCAGCATTTCACAGACATCAAAATTCCTTGTGAACTCAAAATATTTTTACTCTAAGATAACTCCCCCCTGTTAATTCGGAAGAATGGGCAGCATTCATAAACAACTACAAAATCTGATAAAGCTATTCAATAGAGAAAAAAAATTGCAGAGGCGAAGTGAAGGTGGCTGGGTTGGGGAAGATCGGGAGAAGAGAGCATCCAAGCAAACTCACAATCTTCATGCAGATATGCTAGTCCTTTTGCTGACCCTATAGCAATTTTCAATCTGGTTTCCCACTCCAGAACAGCCTGCCCAGTTCCTGCAATGTGCAATTCTTACAATGAACATCTAACAATGAAATAAGTCTCATTTCAGATCCATTTTTGTAATAAAGTGTTGATTAGATCGAAATCTTACCGTGCAAGTGAAACTCCAAAGTGTTGTTTGGAACAAACTCGTAAACAAGCAGTCTAGCAGAACCATTATTGCAATATCCTTCCAATGAAACAAGATGTTTATGATGCACCCGACTAATGATCTCAACTTCTGCCTGAAACTCGCGCTCACCCTGATTACTTCCTTCCTTCAGCTGCTTAACTGCAATTTCCTTCCCACAAGGAAAGAACCCCTTGTGAACATAGCCAAAACCACCTTGTCCAAGAAGGTTGGCATCTGAAAATCCATTAGTGGCAACCACTAGTTCATCATATGTGCAAGTTCCATTCGAAAAACTAAAGGCAGCTTCGGGAGGACCTTGATGTGGTAATGCATTCCCAGTCCATTGTGAATTTATGGAACGAGAACGTGTGTTGCTGGTTGAAGGAGGTGGCAGAAAGGTCTTTGTTTGCACAGTGATAACACAATCCCCTGACTGAAAACACTTCGTTTCAGAATGGTGGACGTGAGCATTTTTACTGTTATCTAGGAATGCAAACAAAAAGGACTGATTAGTAAACCAGATCATATACCCTTTAAAGGACTCATGCAATAAATTGGGAATATCGTTAATTTTTAGCATTTCTATTGATTCTGAAAATTAATTTCAAGGAAGAGAAAGGGCTAATTGCGAAGTATTGGTGAGCCAGTTTTAAATCTTTACCTGTTGGGGGCAAGATTTCTGATGTATTGTAATGCTCTTTGGTGCTGTGGTTTCTCCTTCTCTTATCTTTGCAACAGATAAAGAAAAGGCCAAGCACAAGTAGCAAAAACACCCCACCAAAGGCACATGCGACAACGAGCCCTGTTGATATATGAAACTGTTTTGAGCTCATGGGCAGACTTCCTTTTGCTAATGGGAGTGACGGTGGTGAAGATACCATAGATTTGGGTGGTGGTGGTGGTGGTGGAGGTGGCGTCAATGCGAGTGATGGAGGTGAAGATACCATAGATGTGGGTAGTGGTGGAGGTGGCGTCAATGCGAGTGATGGTGGTGCTGGTGGGTAACTAGGCCTTGTCAGAGGAGGCATAATGGGTGTCGATGTTGCTGGAGCTGGAGGAGCAGGTTTTGGTGGAGATGGAGGTGGCCAAGAAGTTGATGGTGGCTGAGATGGTGGACTTGTTGGCAGAGGAGGAGAAGGTAGTGGTGGTTGGGGTAGTGATGGTCTCGTTGGCAATGGTGGTGGAGAAGTAACTGACGGTATTTGAGGCTCAGGAAGCAATGTTGGAGGAGGTACTGGAATTATAGGATTGGTAGAAGCCTCAGGTGGTGGAGCTAGCTCCACAGGTGGTGGTGTTGAGGCAAATGGGGTTGATAAAACTGGAATTGTCCTTGGTGGTGGCGATAGGACTGGAGTCACCGGAGGAGGTGTTGGATTGGAAACAGGGGGGATTGCAGGTGGCAACACCACCACCACAGGAGATGGTGGGGAAGCAAATGGTGCTATTTGCGGGATTGTTGGTGGACTAGTATTATCCATCCCTGCTGATGGTTGTGATGGTGGCAGAGGCTGTGAAGTGGCCGCCGGAGAATCCACCGGTGCCGGTGACTCTAATGGTGTTGATGACATTATAAAATTTTATCCCTTGGAATATTAGTGGACGTCTCTTTTAGTACATAGCATGCAATATAGTAGATCAATCAACCCACAATTTAGTTAGTGGGATTCATAGCTGTATTCCTTTAGGTGGTGAATTTCTCTAATCAAATGGTTAAGCGCAGAAGAGTTCAGTTTTATTATTATACTGACAGTTGCAGTTAGAATCCTGCTCGTGAACAACCAATTTATGAGCAGCAATCAGGGCAGCAGTTAGTTTTAGTCACAAACTCCAACACCTATCAAACAAAACAAGAGTTAACACTCGAGAAGGTCTGATCTGTATAATGGTCCTAGCCACCGTGGGGCTAGTAGTTTTTGTGTAAAATACAAAAACTTTTGTGCTTTTGTAGACTATTAGCTCTAGGCAGCTAGTCACCTTATGACTCGTTGTCTTTTGCGGATTGTCATGGTCATGCCCCATTAGAACACTAGTTCACATGAATAAGATGTTAGACAATGGGAACTGGGAAGTACAATCCTATTGTAATTTGATTGGTATAATATCAAACTGTGAACATAAACAAAGTCGAGCAACCATGCTTAAATTCCTCTCAGACAACAACATATGGCAGAGATTTGCCGATTAAAACGGCAGCGTAAGCAGGGGACACAACCATTAATCTGTAACGAAAAACCTCGTCTTCCGAGAAAAAGGTTTTAGAGAGTGTTGTCTGATTATATCTTCACTGCATGGCTTGAGTTTTTTTAAAAATAGTGCAGGCATGCTCCACTGAATGCAAGAGCATAAATGGAATCCACTGAACTACTCGGGTTTTTCCAGGAGGCAATCTTCAGAAAATGTAGGAACTAATTAATGTCAACCTATTAGAGGATCTCATATGCCAACAGCATATCCTTAAATCACAACTTGCGAACCTGTTCTGGCAAATTCAACCCTTGAAACTTCAGTGCTAAATAGACTTCATCGTTCAATTGAGCCAGTAATATCCTACCAAGTAAACAACTTAACAGAGCCCATCTGAATTTGTTAGAGCTTAGCATCAAAAGCCAGGAAACTATAATCCTGCCAATTTCATATCCTCCATCACTAAATTCAACTTCTCCATCAATCCAACTCTTCTGTAACCAGCAACTAGCAAATCATAAGTTGATCTAGTGAGCTTATAGTAGCTCTTAATATGTTCCAGAAACAAGTCTAACCTCTCATAAGCCTCTTGCCTGAAGTAGGAAGAGATAACCTTCTCAACATCACTTGGACTTTGAAATGACATCCCCTGACTCATCATCCTCCCAACAGAGAATTCAACATCATCCAACCTATCCAGCATGGCGTAGAATCTTATAATCCCACAGTGCAGCTGCAATAATGCTTCACCAACCTGATTGAACTCCATTAACATTTCGAGTAGCATCTCCATTTCATCCACTTTCCCAAGCTCAGAATACAGCCTGACAACATTTTCAATCATATTCCCATTGATCTCAAACTCACATTCCAGCAAAAAATTTAAAAACTCTTTAACTTTATCACAGCTTCCCCGTTTGCAATGCCCTTCCAGCACCCATTCCATTATGTGTAAACTAGGCATAATTCCCAAGGACATCATCTCTTCATATAGTCTATCAGCAGTATCAAAATCTCTAGCCTTAACACAACCAGAAATAAGACACTCATAGTTTTGTAAATTAGCAGAGAAACCAGCAGCCCTTTTCCCCACAAACCATGCTTGCATTTTATTAACATCTCTTAAATTCGAAAACCCTGCTACAAAATTGTCATAAGTTTCAGAATTAGGTTTATAGCTCTCGGAATTCTCCATTATCTCAAACAAGCTAAGAGCTGTTATCACATTGCTTGATAACAAACAAGCATATAAAAGAGAATTGAAAACTGAAGTTGTGGGTTTAATTCCACGAGCCTCCATCGAAGTAAACACGTGCATTGCAAGGGACACATTTTGAATCTTTCCACAAAGAGATATTAAACTGGAGTATTCATCATGATCTATCTCATTATAATCAAGCATTCTCCCCAATCTCCATTCTAAAACCTGATTAATCAAACAAAAAGGAAAAAAATAAGCAACCTCTCTTTTATCTACTAAAGAAATTGAGCAAAAATCATTACTTTATAACTCTTAACAACTCAATTCAACCAAACTTTCAGTTCTGTAATAAGCTGAACTTTACGAATAATAATTCTAAAAGAAATTCCAATTATTGAAACTCTTCCAAAAATGAATTTCTTTAAAACCATCAGTCAAAATTCAATGACAAATTGAATATTATGATACTTAACCATTTAATCAAGCTCAAATTCTTTGACTTTATATAAAAGAAATAAAAAAACATTTTGGTATTTCTCTACTCTTTAGTCTTTAATTCGTCTTGAACTTGCTATACGACCCCAGAACAGAACCAATCACTCATGTTTCTCTACCAAAACACAAAACAAGAAAAACCCACATTCCCATTTCCACTGTTTTTCTTTCTCACCTTTCATTTCTTACAATTTACAAGAAGACAAGAAAAAAAATGAAAAGAGAAAGTGAGAGTAATCACCAAGTGTGCTTTCTCAGGAGAGGAAGATCTGAGATTGGTAATGAGAGGATCCCATGAAGGTTGGGAACTTTTAAGGTTAAAACTGTGGTCTGAATCAAGTGTACTCATGATTTTGGAGGTTGGTGTTTGAAGCAACTTTGAAAGAAGAGGATCAGAAGAAAAAGCGGTGGAAAAGGAGTGCTGGGTTTGGAATGGAATTGGAAATAATAATTGAATAATTTGAGGGGTTCTTGAACCTCGTTTAGCAAATGATGGAACTCCCCTGAGTACCAATGCCATGTTTTCTACTTTATTTCTCAGGTTCAAGTTTCCGAAGTACTTGTATTTTGCAGTCCCAGTAGAGTTAACAGTAGACGACATGTCGTTGATCCGTGACGTGTGGCTTATTTACACCTACGGGCTACGGGTATTCAAGTACTCCCAATTTTTTTATACTGTTACGCTAAATTGTAAAATATCCCTGAAATAAATATTTTGTTTAACAAAAATAAATTCTGATTTTGCACGCTAAACTTTAAGATTTCTTGAATTTATTCCTGTATAATAGAAATTGAGAGGAAATCTTAAAAATCCTCTTGATTTTGATTTTGATGATGATGATATTTGAATAAAAAAAAATCAAAATTTTTAATATTTTTATTAATATAAATATCCAGATTAGCTTATTAAAAATATCTTATAAAGCTAAAAATATATAAAAAAAAATTTATCACCACAATCATTGTTCGGTAGCATTTACAGCATATATGTGTAATGCGTGCACTAAAATGAAGTATTTTAGCATTTTCATGATGTTTAGAATATCTATGAAAATATAAAATCATTTCTTTGAGCTGTATTTTATTCCATAGTTTGTGCATGATAAGATCTGAAAGGAATGTGTAGAGGTGGCAGCTCTTGTCATTGGTCTTTGATATTTGGCTTAGAAGATTATTTGTGTTTTTATGTTATAAAGAGCGAAAATTAAGACCTCACATTATTGTTAAATTAGTTTGAATAAACTCTCATTAATATCATGCAGCAAAATAACCATATGATAAAATAGTATGTGAAGATGTATTTAAAATTAAATATTGTAGTAATCTTGGAGATTTAATCTTACATAGAAACTTCCTTTTATATATATATATATATTAAACGAATGCTTTCAAGAACCAAATTATAAAAAAAGCATGTAAACTCAAAATTCATAACAATTATATACTTACAAGTGAGTTAAAAAATACAACTAGTCGAATTCAAATCAGAAGAATTTTCTCCTTCTAATTAACTTCTTATCACTATACTATTATCATTTATGTTGCAAGTTTACTTACATGGACCTAGATCTATAAATCATCTAATTCAAATCTAATTAACTCTTTTATCATTATACTATTATCATTTCAGTTACAAGCTCATTTATATAGGACCTAGATCTATAAATCATCTAATTCAAATCAGAAAAATTCTCTTTTTAATTAATTCTTTTATCACTATACTATTATCATTTTAGTTACAAGCTCACTTAGATAGAATGTAGATATACGTCATGTAATTAGTTTCTCTTTCTGAATTAAACGACTTATATCCATGCAAATTCAAGTAAGTTTGGATTGAAATGTCATCATCGTTTGTTTTTTTTAAGAAAAGCTCCATCATTATCATCTCAAGTGTTTGCAACTAGCTAAAGCCGCTCTTTAACTGTTCTCTCTCTCTCTCTCTCTCTATATATATATATATATATCAGTGCTTTGGGCATAGCCCAACCGGCTAGAATTGTTCGGCCATTTGAGCTAGGCTAACATAACTAGCAAGAATTTCAACCCAAAACTTCACCCAATACCCGGGTGTTGACTGATTTGTCTAATTATGTCCAACACAACCTTTTATGCAATTTTCTATGACCATAATTGAGATCCGCTTAAACAAGGGAACAATTTTTGTAAACTAGTGAACACGGTATAAAAACCAGCAGAAAAGCATTTGAACGAGAGAAAGAATTCCGATAGTGTTATTTGCCAATATGCCTTCGCCTTTGTGTTCATTTTCTGTGGTGCAATAGAATGGGTCCAGGTATAAGTACTGTTCGTCCTTCTTTTTTATAGCTTTTGGTTCTCGTTCCAAAACAACACAGAAGGAATATGTACACTAGAGAGGTAATTTGTTTGCGGATATATCCTGTCTCTAGGACAAATTTATGTTTGACCTGCCCTGCTCAGTAATCACTGGTCAGTACTCGGAATACGGTGGTTGTCAACACAAACCATAAGAACGGACTGGTTTTTTCTTTCTAACTATATTTTAACAAGCAGCTATTGCCAGACAAGGAATGCTAGGTCCAAAGCTGGCTCCATTCCATGGTTCCCTTCCCACCCCACATTCTTGTCTACCCTCATTCCAGGGGCCACCAGTTTAGGATTGCTCAAGGGAGGGGGCGGGGGAGGGGGAGACTACAGGGGCAACTAAGATTACAGACACATCTTTATCACAAAGAATAGCTACACGATGTTAACAGGCGCCCAGAAATTAAAATGACTTTTGTCCCTAATTTGCTTCTTACACACAAAACCTATGGAAGCTCAATGACATCGAAGTGAAAAAAGAAAAGGGCAACCCAGTAACATAATCAATACAACAATTACCATGGTTCTATAAAATGTTGAGCAACTGAAATTGAGTCTAAGCAAACAAAAATATGTGACAAGAAAAATCAAAAAGGAAGAACTCTTTGTTTTCGATCTCATTGTACACTCATCTACAGCAGTCCAATAATTTTTTTGTTTCTCCTCATTATTTCATTTTTCACTTTTCAATCTTCCTTGCAGAAACGAGAGAAAAAAAGCCCTACCTACCGGGAGCTTGAGTGAAAAACTGTGGATATTCATGATGTGCCAAACCTGGACAACGCTGACTGGAACAAAGTAGAGAATGCTTGAGACATGCTCTGATCATCAGCTTTGATAGTTATCTGTGTTTTAGCTGATGATGTGTTGATTTTACACTCTATAAGAAAGATCGATGACTCTTCTGCTTTTTGAGCAAAGAAGAAAAACTTCAAGTTAGGTGATTGACCGCCAGATGCAATACATTGGATGGAATGCCCTTGCATATGCCGGAGAAGGGCCTGAGGTGTTGTTAACGCCGCAGCTCCTTGAGGACTTACAGAGAGTTCCTGTAACAATGATCGATCCATCACAAAGATGAGTACAAGTCCAGTGGGGCTAACTGTTAAGTAAGCCTACACATAATGAATCAGAAAGCTATCTCATTCTATCCATAAGTTTCAATACCACAACTTTTACCCCACAAGTCTTGACTTATACTAGGAGCTGGAAACAAAAAAATGAATTCAAGCATTTTCATAAACATAAAGCAAACCTCCGATAAACATATTGGTAGTTGACGCCATTTTTGCTGAAAAGTGCCAGGATCAAGGACAGCTCCGGCATTAAGCTTCAAAGAAGGAGGTGAAGGAGCAGGTGAAGGAGCAGGAGGTGCAGGTAGACCTAAACCAAGTAGATCATCAATGGCCAAGCTAGATTGTGGACTCAGGCCAGCTGCTGCAGGGTTTGAAATTGGCAACTCTGGTTGTACTTGTGTAGCAGTAGATAGCAATGAAGTGTCATATAAAGGAGCTGTGTATGCAGAACCATTGGTACCAGAACCTCTGCTTTCTTCCTTCTCGGAAGTACCTAGAAGCAGATCCTTGTCATTTGCCTCGACTACATGAACTGGAACATCAGATTCTGTCCTGATAGCTAAATTGCCCAGCTCATCTGAAAACTCAAATGGTCCACGGTGTTCCTTATCAGTGAACATGTATGAGGGCTGCAAGATTTTTTTAATGTCAGTTAATTCAGAACATATTTTGAAACAATTTTACCTGTTCTACAGAGATACCAGCCAAAAGCAGAAATATGAGGATGGTAATAATGCACGTGGGTTGTGGGTTGTAACTAGTGGAACAAAATTTTGTTGAAGTGATTTCAATCGAGCACAATTCAATATCTTTTTGACAATAAGAAAAAGCTAGAATATACTAGTAGGAAAGTTTGTTACGTTGTTGAGGTGCTGTTAGATTGTTACAAGAACTGCTTTCTTGATTCTTAATAACTCTGGCACAATCTGAACGTGTGTTTTGAGTATCAGTCTGACACCAGCCTACTCCTCTAAACCTATTTCTTCTTTCTGATCTCTAAATGTTATTTTCAGCCCCCCCCCCCCCACCCCACCCCCAAACAAAAACTTCAAAACAATTCTAAAGGATAATGGCAAGGGGTAACCAAGAAGTAAGGATGAGTTAATTCCAACTACCAAGGGTAGCAAACAGCAGTTACCTTCTGGTACACAACAGAGAGGCTATTAAATTCATCAAAAATGCGGTCTTTGATTTCACTGCTCTGAGTATCAGCAAAGACAGAAACAGCTTGCTTTGGTGGATTCACAACACGTTCTGCAACTGTTACATTGTGTTGCAATAACCTGTAGTAGAACAAGGCCCTGTCATGAACATCCTGCAGCCAAATGTGAATTAAATTGAATATTTGAATAAAAACTAATTATTATTAAAACTAAGATAAACAAAACATGTTGATCCATAAAAAACAAAAATTGGGAGAATGAAATACTGATCAACCCACACCTGGTGAAAATCAGCAAGACCTGCAGCCAATGCAACTCCTAATGCTTTCTGAGTCTCAGGTGGCCTCTTGAAAAAACACTTCATTACTGCCGTGAGAAGATGTAAACGGACCTGCACAATTTGATAACTCATTACTTACATGGTGAACAGTATTTTGTTATTCTAATGAAAATGTTTTGCTATGAGCAAAAGCAAAGACAAACTCAATCACAGCCATGGATGTGGAAGATTAGGCAAATCATGCCCCTTGTTCTGTATAATGAAAAATCTCATGTCCAATGAGAAAAACAAATGTAAGATGCTAAGATCACTTAGCCAAAGACATGTGTGAAGACAGGGGAAAAAACACAACAAGCCAAGGATAACTTGAGCAAATTTAATTACCTCTGCAGAATGCTCTTCATCCCAATTCTCTGTTAAACTCTCTAGGATATAAGGAGCATCACTCATGTCTTGAGAATATTCCCCTAGCATCCATATAAGAGCAGCTTTGGCCTTCGGTTCTTGAACATTCTGGCTGCTGATATTCCCAACAACTGCAATGCAATCATGACTCCACTGAGGGTATTTCCTTAGAAGATCTTTAACAAGAACCTGAATATCAAAACCCAACATGTAAATCTGATGCTCATAGTTAAAATCAAACAAGGGATAGTTGTTTATTTGGCAGCATTGTGTATTTTCTCAAGGAATCTATAAAGCAGTATGCAGGTGTTTATAGTCTTAGGCCGCGTTTGTTTCCCGAAAAGTGATTTCCGGGAAACTACTTTCCAAACTTTCACGTGTTTATTTGCCATTAGAAAAGTTGATTAACGAAAAACACTTTCCGGTCAACAGAAAACACTTTCCAGACAAAGAAAAATTTGGCTTGGTTTCCAGGAAAGTGTTTTCCTTTTATTTTGGGCGGAAAATACTTTCCGGAAGTTGTGAAAAATTTTGAAATGTCATATTATTTGTTGATTATTTCAAATTTGATCCTCAAACTTTTGATTGCTATATATAATTTGTTTTGAATATTTGTTTTTCAATTTCATCCCTTAGAATTTAATTTTTATATTAATTTTGGTCCTTATTTTTATAATTGTTATTTGCTTTTCTCTTATTATTTTTTAATTAAATTTTTTTATCTATCAAATTTGATCATCATTCTTTTGATTGTTACTTATTTTATTTGAAATAATTTATGAAATGTTAATTATTATTATTTTAATTTATTCATCTTTGAATTTTTTTTATTTTTTAGATTTGATCTCTATAATTTTTATTATTATTTATTTTATTTGAAATATTTTTTTTCTAATTTCATTCTCATTCAACTTTTTAATTTGTAAGATTTGTTTCTAATTATTTTAATAAATTTTAAAAAAATAAAACATTAATAAGTTATTTTTCAGCTCATTTTTCATGACATAACCAAACACTGGAAAGTGTTTTCCAACTTATTTTCTATTACCAAACATCAGAAAATAATTCACTTTCCCGGAATTGACTTTCCAAAAAAAAACTACTTTCCAGCAAACAAATAAAGCCTTAACATTGGATAATTGAACCTCCAAAGATTAGTTTCTTACCAAAGCTTCAGCAGTCACATAGTCCTTTTCCATTTCCAGAAACTGAAGAAGCCTATCAACAATAGCATTCACGTCATACTGCTGCAGTGCTATTTTTCCAACGGCCCGAATTGACTCTCTTGCAATAGGAATATCAACATTGGCAGCATATTCACACAGCTCGGTCACTGAAATTGACTCAACGAGGACATGCATCAGTCAAACACGTGGAAAGAATATAGAATTGCCCATTCAAATCTTGCCACACAGGCTGCAAAATGACACTGAAAATTTACACTCACCAATTTCATAAGTACTGCTCTCATTTGCAACTGCAGTCAACATTTCAAGCTTCAGCTTTTTGACATAAGATGGCTCATTGTACTGGCAATAGAAGTGTTTATAGTCTGAGGAAAATACATATGGTGCACGCATCACCAAGAGATGGAGGTGGCTTAAAACTGCATATGATTGCTCTGGACTTCCAGAACTCACTAGGGTAAGCAGCGGGGCTTTAATACGTTCATATACCTGATCAACAAAATCTTTCATTAGTAAAACATTGGTCTGGTAAAGGTTACCAAAGTTATATATTATGAGGCATGA
This sequence comes from Populus alba, assembly GCF_005239225.2. Lineage (NCBI taxonomy): Eukaryota > Viridiplantae > Streptophyta > Magnoliopsida > Malpighiales > Salicaceae > Populus > Populus alba. The sequence goes on from NC_133289.1 coordinate 21,997,952, forward strand.
TCATTCCAAGACGATAAAAGTTGGAGTGACATTACAGCCACAATGATTCTTTTAAAATAATCAGATTTGCTGCCCCATAAAAAGTCTGACTTTTGATAGTAGGCTGGACCTAAAGTACCTGACTACTTCGGAAAATAGCTATCAAGGAGTAGAAATGCTATTAGGATAAAGAAGGGAACTCAAAGAAGAACCGTGCAATGGATACCCAATGTGAATTGTTAATATTGCACAGCTATCAATCAAAACACTTTCACAGTAATTCATCAAGGCAATCTGGGGTGATTTAACATGGTTGACCATGTTCTACATAACTAGCTAGATGATGTTTTTATTTCTGATTCCTGAACTAAAGCTGGGACGACACACAATAACTTAAATTCTTGAATTATGCATATCTACACCATGACAAAACCATATGCATTCTATTTATTATGGGGATTAGGGCCTTCATAGATATTGCATTACAGATGAATTCAAACAAAGTAGATTCCCATAAAAATATTCTGTGTGTTAATAAAGTAATAACATTTACCAAGTTTCCTAACAATGAAACCTCACTCCTGTGATTACATGCATGCAAGATATTTACTGTTAAAAAAACTCATAACTGTACAGTTTCCCTGCTCTTTAAAATAAATAACTAGGGAGTAAAAGGATTTTTCAGTAGCACCTGCTGGTGAACATCAGTCATGGATAATGTCATATGTAGAAACACTTTAGCGGTTGCCAAAACAACAGCACCATTCGCATGCTGAAGCCTATCTTCAAGAAGATTCATGATATCAAATATCTCATTACTATCTGCGGGCACATATTTCACAGCCAAATCAAGCACAAGACATTGAGCCCATTCACTGAACTCCTTAATCCTGCCATCAAAAAACATATCAAGAATTTACCAAAATTGTTATAATGAAAACACAACCTCTCAAGCAACGAACACAATATAATCAGGCATTTAAATGAATTCTTAATAAAACATACCGATTCAAAAGGTAATATATAAGCGGCTTGCTAAGCAAAGCCTCCCTCTCCTTCAACGCTTCCTCTGACGTACTAGCTTCCCCATTCCAAATTTCTTGCAATGCCAATAAACAATTTGCAACAACCTAACAACGAACCCCCAAAAAATCAACACAACACAACACGGCAATCACATTAAACCTGATCACTTCTAGTTTATCAAAACGAAAACAACAATTTTACCTGAGCATCTTGATCGTTGAGCAACAAATGCTTCAAAACCGCGGGAAAATCAGCATCAATGCAAGTAGTCACGGAAATATGATACAATTTAAGAACACCAATAACCGCGACAATTCTAACATAACTATTGTTATCTTTCAACCCAGCATTCAACGGTCCAACTAAATACTCAACTAAATTCGCAACGTTAAGAGAACCCAAGCTCCGTAATGCAAGTCCTCTAATCATTGGATCTTCATCTTTACAGTCTCTTTGCAAGAAATTAATCGTTAATAAAGCTAAATCAGGATTAACTTTCGCGTAATTACCAACATATAAATAACACATCTTTTTCAACACTATATCTGATGTTGCTGAGCACATAACCATTTCACCGAATACAGACGACACGTCGATTCCGATGGTCATGTATGATATTACTTTTTTGAATAGTTCGCGTTTCGAATCGTCGACGCCGGGGAGTCGGCTTCCGGCGAGTTGTCGGAGTTGCGATTTTAAATCGGTGACTTCGCTTTTTCTGTGTCGAAAAAAAGATGAAATGTTAGGAGTTGTGGCGATTTTGTAATTTGAAGAGATGAGTTTTTACACTTACCCGGACGGTTGTGATGGCGACGGAGATCGGTTAGTTTGGGCCGGAGGAGCCATGCCGAAGTTCTGTGAGGTGCGGTTTGTACAGTGAGATCGAGTAGGGAAGGAGAGATCTGACGAAGAGGAGAAAAGCAGAGGGAGACACCGAGACAGTGAGATGAATTAATTAGAGGAATTCGTGTCCGGGCTGAGGTGGCTGTGGCTTATTGGTCTGTTGTCTGGATATTTACGGAGAACTTTTGGTTTATTAGTGATGAGTACAGTTGCTAAAACGATGACGTTACAGCTTAATTCCCTTTTCTTTTTGTATAATGGGGAATAGATATAAAGGAATTAAATTAAGGGTGCTAATAGATATTTTTTAAAATTTATTTTTATATTATCATATATAATAATATGAATATATTAAAAAACTAGTTTAAAATAAAAAATAAAAAATAATATTTTTAAAATACAAAAATAAAGAAGCTATTGGAACATAAACAATTAGCTTTATCTCAAAAATCTTGATTTTAAGTTTTGACAATATTTTGATATATTTGTTGAAGCTGTGTAAAATAAATTTGTTGTGAAATACAATATCAATGATTTATTTTAAATTTTTTTAAATAAAATTTAGTATGCTATTTTATCCTTTTTCTCCTTATAAATTTTATTTAATAGTAAATTTAATATTTTTTTTGTTTGAGAATTCATGTCCAATCTTTTTAATAAAAAACAATTACAAGTAGTTTTCTCCAACAATTAAAATGAAGGCCAGGCCGATAGCTGGCTTGTTCTCTTCTTTCTTTCTTTCTTTCTATATATATATATATATATATATATATATATATTATTTTTATTTTTATTTTTTTCCCTGACGCTACGGAATGCATTAATTGAAATGGAAAATGGGGATAAGTGGGCCAGAAAGAGTGGTTTGTTAAGGGGAAAAATATATGAAATTCATAAAAACAAAATACAAAATTTTACTTTTTACGTGTCTAAAATATATGAAATGATAAATTCAGTAGAGAGGCAGAAAAAAAAATAATTTATTACAAGTAACTATATATTAGTTTTAAATAATTTTTATATCTCAATTTATAAGAACACATATTTCCTTTTATAAAAAAAATAAAACAATATGTATCTATTTTTACAACTCTAATAAATATTTAATATTTAAAAGAATATCAATCATAAACATTTCATGAACAATATTTTAATATAATAGGAATTTCATAATTATAACAATTTTATAATTTTATTTGTAAAATATTTTTGCTTCATGAACTTTATTTATACTCTAGAATCATAAATATAATATTATATAAATAATAAAGATAAATTAAGTTTTGGTTCATAATAAATATATATTTATATAAATATAATAATATCATGTGTAACTAACCGGTTAATCATAGGGCATATTAAACTAAAAAAATAATATATATATATATATATATATATATATTATTGTATTTCAAATGAAAAACTATTTTCAAAGCATCCATATCATAATTTCATACACTCTCTTAGTATTGAATTTTTAAGTTATATATATATTAACTAGTACAATAAAAGACGTGGGGAAAGTATTGTAGCTTTTCCCACACCACATACTTCTTTTTTTTTATTTTTTTTTTGTTTATTTTATTTTATTTTTATCTTTATTTATTTTTTTGGTTTTTTTCCCACATTTTTTTTTCTTTTTTTGGGCTTTACATGTTTTTTTTTCCAAGATTGTCTCCTTCTTCTTTTTTGTTTTTTTATTCTTTTTTGTTTGTATATTTTTTTAAAATTATCCTTGTCAATTTTTTTTTTAATATTGAATTGGTTGAAAATTTAGTTTGTAATTTTTTTCTTTAAAACATTATGGATTACTTTTTTTCTTCTATTTGTTCTTTTTTTTTTTTGTTTTGTCTTTCTTTCTTTTTTTCCCACATTTGTTTTGGTTTTTTTTCCCTTTTTTTGGGCTTTACATGTTTTTTTTCTTCTTCTTTTTTTTCCAAGATTGTCTTCTTTTTTTTTATATATATATTTTTTAATATTGAATTGGTTGAAATTTTAGTTTTGTAATTTTTTTTCTTTAAAACATTATGGATTACTATAATGTTTTGCTATATGGCTTTTTTTTTTCTTTTTTTTTTCAAAATGGTCTTTGTCGATTTTGCTTCATAGTTTTTTCTTTAAAACAATATGAATTGTTATAATGTTTCCCTATATTATTTTTATTTTGCTACAGTGTTTTCTCATATCTTTTTTTTTTAAATTATTTTTGTTGATTTTTTTTTTAATATTGAATTGGTTGAAAATTCAGCTTTAACTTTCCCCACATGTTATTTTTTTTCATTTTCTTGTGCTTTTTTTTCCCCAAAATTATCTTATTTTTTGTGTTTTTTCAGAATTGTTTTTGTTGATTTTATTTTTTTAATACGGAGCTGGTTGAAAATTAAGCTTTGTAGTTTTTTTCCCTAAAAAAAACTATGGATTGCTGTAGTGTTTCCCCACATTATTTTTTTTTCTTTTTTTATATTTTTTTTTCAAAATTTTCTTTGTTGATTTTTTTTTATATTGAGCTGGTTGAGAATTTAGCTTCGTAGTTTTTTTCTTTAAAACATTGTGGATTGCTACAGTGTTCCCCCACATGATTTTTTTTTTGTAATGAATTTTTTTAAAAATTATATTTGTTAATTTTATTATTTAAATATTGAGCTGATTGAGAATTATAACTGTATATTTTCTCGTGAAACACTATAGATTGCTACATTGTTTCCCTGTATGTTTTTTTTTCCTTTCAGTTTTTTTTGTTATGATTTTTTTCAAAATTTTCTTTATTCATTTAATTTTTAAAATATTAATTTAATTAATAATTTAGCTTTGTAATTTTTTTTCTTGAAAATATTATGAATTGTAACAATATTTTTATGTGTAATTATTTTTTTATTTTCTCATAAACCCATGACAATGCATAAACATATCACAAACCCGCGGTATCCTGTAGACATGGCATCTAGTATATAAAGGAAGGTTAGTCGACTTTGTACAACACAACAATAAGAAAACATATACTAAAATTTGATGAAAACTCTAGCTTGAATAATTGCGCGTGCATATATAGCTATGTATAGAATTTGATGAAAAATTTAGCTTGTATAATATATGCTTTCATCCGAACAAGAGCCCAATGACTCCTTAAAACCCCTTGTCCATGTTTTTTATTTTATTTTTTATTCTATTTTTTATTCGACTTCCCTTTCTTCATTGTTCCTTTTCAACCCTTTTAAAAAAGCTAGATTTATATTATATCTAGCATGACTTTTGAATTTTTTTATTAAAAAAATAAATATATTTGGTTAGAAATAACCTTTGATTTAAATAAAAAGTTAATCCGCGTATGAAAAACAATCTGGATAATGTTCTTTTATTTTTATATGTACATAAAAAGAGGGAGTTTTTTTTATTTAAATTAAAAATTATATAAAAAAAACTCTTTCGTACTCGGAATGTCTTTACTGTTAAAGGAGGTACGTTAAAAATCACATGGATATTGTACTTCGTAAAGATATTTCGAGCAAAAAAGGATTTTGTAATAGTTTATTGAACATTGTGGGAGTGGCAAGATAAAATATTTATTAATTTTTTTTTTTTCACGAGAGAATATAAATATTAAAATAATTATTTTTATCATTCCAATACAAAAGACATTGAAAGAAGTGTTTCTACAGTAGTTTCTGTTTGTTTTTTAGATGTTTTTAAAAAAATTATTATTTTTTTATTTTAAATTAATAATTTTTTGGTGTTTTTAGATTATTTTGATGGGCTAATATCAAAATAATTATTTGAAAAAAAAATACTTTTTAATATATTTTTAAATAAAAAATATTTTTTAAAAAATTATAAATATATTACCAACCATGTTGAAAATACATCATTTCTTTCGAATAAAAGGGAAAACAAATCATGAGAGTAGCCAGCACAACTATGATAGATTTTGTCCGTAGCTTATACTCTTTAAAATGTTTTTTAGGCTGTTTTTTTTTAATTTAAATTAATGTTTGTTTTTATATTCTTTTATAGTTTTGATGCTGATACAATAAATAAAAAATATTATTTTAATATATTTTTAATAAAAAAATATTTTACACTGTAATATCAAACACAAATTTAAATAAAGGATATTTCCATTCTTAAACAAAATGAAAATATTCAGGTTGTTCTATACTTTATACGAGACCTTAGAAGTTATTGCATTTTATCATCATTCAACAACATCATGTTGTTGATAATAGAAATTGACTCCTTGTTTATATTTAACTAATTAATTATCCATTAGCCGTGAGACTTACATGAACTATATAAAAAAAAAATGTGCGTAAAAAATTAAAAATAAAAACAAAAACAGATGTTAAAGCACAAAAAATACTGGATTATAATTGTAACTTTGTAATTAAAAAGGAGTTTTATTTTAAATGAATTATAAGCTTCTTTTATTTTGTTGAAGCATGAGAGTTAAATAGGGAATTGAATTCATAAATTCTTATTAGAACTCTCACTCTATTTAATATAAAATATTTAGTAATTCATTTCATGCTCCGGGACTGTTTATTTTTTAAAAATTATCATGATATCAAAACTTGTTTCATGGTTATATCATGGATGGATTGTGAATATTGAGCATGTTTTACAAATATTTTTACATGATAAAACTTATTTAGTTGTTTTTTTTCTAATTATATTTATATGTTGGTGATGTTCTTATTGATATGCAACCATGGTTATTGAAACTTGGTGGAAAGCTTGGGTTTTACTATGATAAATAGTTTCTCCTGGTTGGCGCGTGCGAGTCAGATTAATTGTTTTTAAAATGTTAAAAACATATTAGGAATATAGAGAATTTTTTAGTAGTGTTATTAAATCTAACTAAATGAGTTAATTTTTAAAATCTTTTGGTTTAGCTCTTTACTTAACTCAAGTTTTCAATTGAATTGTGTAGAAGTTAGCTCGATTTAAATTAATTGATTTCATAAGTTCAAGTACAACCTTGATAATCTATAAAACACGACTTAGCTTTTAAAAAAAAATTAAAATGATAATTTTTTAAAAAATATTAAGACCATGACATATTGGATCGACCTCGGTTTCTCTGTGATCCATGTTATGGACTCTATTGAGTTTAATAGCTTTTTTTATTTAACTATATAATAAAAATAGTTGTTCACAAAACTGAACACCAGCCTACAAATATATACTTATTTGAGACAATAATTCAATAGAAAATTAATCAAATGTTCAATCTATCTCCAAATTAATCAAATGTTAAATGATAAAATAAAAAAATTAAAAGAAAAAAAAAGCATATCCTATCGGTAGGTAAACTCGTCAAACCTGTGAATTTGGTAAGCTAGACTTGTAAACTAGGTTACGAGTTCCACCAGGATTATAATTTTTTCTTCAAAATTATTTTTTATTTAGCTATATGATAACAAACACAGATAATTGTGAAATCAAACACCAACTCAATACTTAAATGTTTTTTTTTAGATCAAGGTAACCTCATAAAAGAAAAAACAAAACAACTTATGAAATTGAATTTCCAATTAACCTAACATCCAATGATGAAAACAACACTAATTAAAAAAATTTAAACTTACCAGACTAGCGAACCAAGTCAATCATCTAAACCTATGAATAGGTCCACAAACTTTATAAAGTTTAATAACATAACATTTCTCTCTCTCTATATATTATTAACTCTATGAGAAAAAAATAAACGATAAAAAAGTCAAGTTTAATTGAAAAAATCCACCAAATTCGTAAACAAAGGCAAACTCGAAAATCATGCTAACCTTATAGAAAGGTAAAATAAAAGAAACAAGTTATGAAATTAAATTCTCAACCATTTTAATATTAAAAGATGAAATTGACAAAAATAAATTTAAAAAAAATCATAAAAAAGCAAAAAAGAAAAGAAAGCAAAATAGCGTGGAATACCATTGTTATTCACAATGTCATTTGTGTGAGTGAACAATAATTCCCTTTTACTCTTTATTTTTTGTTACTTTATAAAGTTTGATAACAACTTTTCTCTAAAACTATTTTTTTAAAAATATATGTGAAAAAATAAACTATAAAAAAATTAAGTTTAATTAAAAAAAAGAGAAACAATTCACCAAACTCGTAAATCGAGACAATTTGAGTTACTTGGCAATCCAGCAAACCATGCCAAGCTCATATAAATACAAAATAAAAAGAAGCAAATTACAAAATAAAATTGTCAACAATCTCAATTTCAAAAAATAAAATCAATAAATTAAAAAAAATCACAACAAATTTATAAAAAGAAAAAAAGAAAAGCAAAATATTGTGGATTATTATTGTAATTCAAAGTACAATGGGTTCGGCGAACAATAATTTCTCCACATCTTTTAATTTTTGTTACTTTATAAAGTTTAATACCATGATTTTTTTCTAAAATTATTTTTTAAGTATATAAAAAAAAATAGATTATGAAAAAGTAAAGTTCAATTAAAAAAAAAAACCCCACCAAACCCATAAACCATGATAACTTAGGTTGCATTGACAAACCCGCAAACCATGCTAACCTCATAAAAAAAAAAATTATAAAGTTAAATTCTCAATCATTTCAATATTAAAAAATAAAATCAACAAAAATAATTTTAAAATAAATCATAATAAATTTTTTTTTCAAATTATTTTTTATTCAAAAATATATTTAATTTTTTTTTTAAATTAACATATTAAAATGAGCTAAAAATTAAAGTAAAAAAATAAAAAAAAAATTATTTCTATTTTTAAAATACTTGCAAAATATAAAAACAACAGGTTTAATTAGTCAGATTTATCTTTTTGCTGCCTCCTCCTCTCCCTCATCAAGACCTCACCACAGCAGGCATAGCCGTAGCTGATGCTTCCACCCGCAAAAAAACTGCGAAGAAACACATAGAAATGGCTCTTTCTCAGCTACCAAGATTCACTCACTGCCCACCTTCTCTTTACAACACCCATATCAACCTCCCTCTCCTCACCAAGCTCAAACTACCAACCCTTACAAGACTCAAATCCACACTAACCACAACAGAACCTATACCCATCACCGAAGCCCACAATTTCTTGACACCCCAAGAAGAAACCCAAACCCAATTTTCACTTGACAAACTATTTATCCCACCAGACACTGAGGTTTCAATCAATGAGAATAGCGGTCTAAGTGCTAGAATTTTGAAAGGGTCTAATATTGTGTTGAGTAAGTATGCAAGGGATGCACAGGTTGTTCAAGCTGAGTTTATTAAAAGTAGTGTCAGAACTGAAGATTGTCCTTCTGATGGTTTGCCTGAGTTTGCTCTTGTTGGAAGGTCTAATGTTGGAAAATCTTCTCTTCTTAATTCTCTTGTTAGAAGAAAGAAACTTGCACTTACCTCCAAAAAACCTGGTCAGTTCATAATAAACGTGTATTTTTTTTCTTTACTGATTCATGTCTATTGTTGTGTTATGTGATAAATTATGCAGCAACAAATGATGGGCTTTTTTTTTTTTTTTTTTTTTTTTTGTGGCATTTGTGTTGTGACTAGTGAAATGACATGTATTGAATTTGGGGTACTCCAAAGGAGGAGACTTTGTTGCTTAGAACTCAATATTATTTGTGTTTTTGTTCTTGGTGAAGGGAAGACGCAGTGCATCAATCATTTTAAGGTCAATGATAGCTGGTACTTGGTGGATTTGCCTGGATATGGGTATGGTTTCAATGCCTTGGTTCGTTTTGATCATGTGCGAATTTTGTATAGGTGCAATATGGAATAGTGTTCTCTGGTCTAGAATCTATTTTCTGGAGAATAAACTAAGTTTAGTTGATAACTATCTGTTGGTTGATGCTTATAAGTACCTATTTCGCTTTCTCATGCCTTGCCGCTAATTTTACCACTCTGTTCTCTCTCTCTCTTTTTTTATTATTGAATTTTAACTTTTGTTGTTGATTTATCTAGGTAGTCCAATTTATTGAATTTGCAATGTTTTCTCAAAATATGTTAGTCTTCTATTCTATCGAGACAGAAAAGAGCTTTGAACGTGTATGAATTGCAGAGTGCAATGATTGATACTGTCATCAAGTTATTCTTGCTATTTCTGCTGGCAGTATTTAATGGTTTTGAATCTCTGTTGTGGCAAATGAACTCTTTTTTTTTTTTAATAATAAAGATGGTAAGGAAAGTAAATCTTTGTTTTTGATGCCTAAGCATCTATTTATACTGTATTGAGCTCTTAATTTTTTCGAGTTTGTCCAGTTGTATTGGATTGTGAACTGCTTCACGATTGTGTGGCGTTTCTATTCTATTGAGACAGTAAAGATGGATTTTCTTTGTGCATAGGATATATTTGTTCTGTTGTGCTTACAATGCTCTACCCTGTATCCCTCATGCTTGCATATATCTTACTTGACAATTTTGTGACAATCGTTGAGTTGATCTTAGGATTTGACAGCTGCCAAATCAAAGTTTGGTGTTTTCCTTTTTCTTATTATATTAATCATTTAGTTATTGCTTATGATGTTGCTTTTTATTCAACCAAAACTTATAGGTCCATGTTCATCATTCATGTCAGAGAGTTTTAACTGTATTGCATTTGTTTCTGCTCTGAACAGGTATGCATCTGCACCTCAGGAACTTCGGACAGATTGGAATAAGTTTACTAAAGATTATTTTCTCAATCGCTCAACCTTGGTCTCAGTTTTCCTTCTTATTGATGCTAGTATTCCTGCAAAGAAAATTGATCTTGAATATGCCAGCTGGCTGGGTCAGAATCAGGTAGACTCATCTTTCTAGCTAGAATGAGAAAAGGAATACATCAACTGATGACCTGCTGTGCCATTAGCTTTTGAGTATGCTTTTTGCTAACGATGCACGTGCAATTACAGTTTATATCTTCTCCTTTCCCTAGCTGTTCTGGAGACTGTTGATTTTGGTTAGGATGTTCCGGGCTTAAATTTGCACAACACTTGCCAGTGGCTTCAGTTGCATCTTCTTTTTCATGTATTGATATGAATGGACATTAGGGTTTCACCTCTGATTTAAATCTCCTCAGCTAACTTGCTAATAGTTACATGTAGATTAGAAACTCTCCCTATTAAAGATAGCACTTGCTGTTATATCTAAGTCAATGTTGGAGGGAAGGGGAGGATGTCTATGAAGGTGATTTTCTTGTCTCTCAGGTTCCCATGACATTAATTTTCACCAAATGCGACAAGCGGAAGAAGAAAAGGAATGGTGGAAAAAGGCCTGAAGAAAATGTGAATGAATTTCAGGAGCTCATACGCGGCTTCTTTGAGACAGCACCTCCTTGGATCATGACCAGCGGTGTTACCAATCAAGGTCGTGATGAGATGCTACTGCACATGGCTCAATTGCGGAACTACTGGCTCAAACACTGAGATAAAAGAATGTGGAATCAAATATGTTCCCTCATTCCCTGGTGAGTTTTCCTATATTAATAGAGCCATGTTTCCATTTACATCATGGACAGACCATTCTGGTAACATTGCAATTCCTAATCCTGGCAAGAATTGCAACTAAATTCCCAAATTTGTCGAGTGGATTACAAGATGATTATAATCATTAAGAAAGCTTTACACTTCCTGCTGAACTCCATGCATTTGATGCCCCATAGATGATAGATGGGACGGAGACCTTAATTGACGTGAGGTGGTTGTTGTGTTTAACAGATTGCCGTCACGCTCTAGCAAGTCCCACAGTGCTAACTAATGCAAACGAAGTGTAAAAGAAAAACACATTGGAGGGCAGAGCAGGACAGTTTGAGCGGTTCACCATACAGTATGTATTGTATCCTTGCTCCGGTGATGAGAGGGCAGTGCTGGAGTGGCTGTAAGTTTCGCTGGCTACAAAAATGGAGGAGCTATTACTTGATTTCAGTGATTATAAAGTTTGAGTTTCACTCTGGCACTGGTTTAACCAAATAACTCAAGGATTTTGCTGTTAAAGTTGATTAAGTAGTAAACTCCGGGGATTAAATGTTTTGAAAAGCACGAGTACATGTAATTTATCTTTAAGCTTATTTTGGCTTTTAGAATGAGCTGAATAAACGTTGTGTCTCTAGGCTTGTGGAGCGAACTTAGAAGGTTGGATTTCTGGCTGCTTGCAAAAATATTAACAGAAATATCAACAAGGTCAGATCATGCTGTAATATTTGAAACGAATATGAAAAAGATAACCTTCTCAGGTTCAATCCTAGTTAAGGTGATCACAACAGGGTGTGAATGTTGCGGACGTTTAACCATCAGTTGGTTTCACAACAGGTCGGTCCATATTTCATCCAATGAAGATCATGCTTTCCAGTAAATGGCCCTCAACCATACATGGGTGATGTTAACATTTTACAACCAAAGTTGCTTGTCCATGGATAAGTTCAATCCTGAAATTTTTGTTTTCCTTGACATGGTCTAACTTGGAATAATAACAAGTAAATAAGGCTCAGACATTCAATCAAAATAATGCTTTGTAATAGAGCACAAAGCACACCGAGACTACAAAATCCTGCACTCGAGCCTCTCACAACATACACAATCAGGTTTGAAGCAAGTAGCTCAGTCCTTAATATGGACTGCGGCTGGAATTGGCAAAGATTTTGTTTGTAAAAACCACTCAACCAATCCATGCTCTTTAAGCACCATAGATGCATTTCATTGCTGTCAAACTATCAAATATCATACGACTGTAGACATAAAAGTGATGGGCAGACCTACAGAATACGTGAAAAGGTGATAACCATCCATAACCATACTAGAATGGTAAACATTTGTAAGTCTCCATAGTTGAAAACATCTTTCAATGGCTAATAAGTAACAGCAATTAAACAACAATTCAAAACTTCTTGTCTGCAAATTTAAAAGCATTGAAACAAAACAGACTTTCATTGCCCTTCTATGTCTTACTATGCTGCTGCAGCTCCCTTGTTCCTTGGAGTAGCTTGAGTACCTAAATAAACCAAAGAATAACATATCAAAACTGAAACAACAAATAGATTTTGCATCAACAAAGAAGTGAACTTTAATTTTACCTTCTCTAAAGTTAGTCTTGAACCTGCGTGGTAGGTGACGGAGGTACTTCATGCGGCCAGTTCCAGTGGTCTTTCTGCGGATAGCTTTCACACTCCAGTTATCTAGGAAACAAATGACAAAACATTCATACAAATTCGTCACAGTTTGCGAAAAACAGCCCTCCATTCCAAATTCGCTCAAACAGAAGAATTCCTTAAAAACAAACCCTATGATGCGAAAACAACATGCTTTCTACGGTTGAAACAGCTCTATATCTCTCATTCTTATAATCAGAGTAAATCGAAAAAAATGTCTTAAAAGCTGGCCAAAGTAAATCAAAATACAAATAAAAAAAATCCCAAAAATGTTAAAAAGATTCAAAGAACATAAAGGCAAGCAACAAGGTCATAACAATAAACACCGAGAAGCAATCGAGAAACCAAATCTTGCTTTAAATAGTAAAAAAATTAACATCTATCTATCAATTCTTGATCTATTAAAAGGGAGCAACTTACATTTTCTGACACGGGCAGCAGGAAAGGCACAAGCACTACAGCGGCTTTTCTGGAGATGAAAGCTGCGGCGACCGCATCGCACACAGAGAGTGTGTGTCTTGTTCCTTCTCTTACCAAAACTCCCTGTTCCTTTCCCCTACAAAACAAACACGTCAGAATCATATCATCAAGCAACAAACGCTGTTGTTTACTATTGTTCGGAAGAAGTGAGAGGAAGAGTACCATTTCTTCTTCTTCTTGAGCTGCAAAAACCCTATCACCGGGGACAAAATTTTAGGCCGTAGAGAGAGTAAGGAATTTATATAGTGAAGATTTAGGGTTTTCTTAAAAGGACTGTTTTGGGCCGGTCATTATGCCAACTTTAAAGTGAAATGGGCCTTTGGTTCTGACTCATCTATTCAATATTGGGCTTATTTTGTTTCCTTCGATTGTAATCATAGCTGCCAGAACTGCCCCGACGGTGCCTGAGGCATTGAATAATTAGGTTAACTTCTAAATCATTAATTAAATTTTTTATTTTATTTTATAAAACAGAGTCATGGTCTTACCAATTGATTTGGCCAGATAAACAGGATTTTTTCCAGATTAATATTTAGAGAGTATTTAGAATACCTGTAAGAGTTATATTTTAAAATGTTTTTTTTAGAAAAATATCAAAATAATATATATATATATATATATTTTAATTTTTTAAAAATTATTTGTGACATCAAAATGATCTAAAAATATAAAAAAATTAAATTAAAAAAATAAAAAATCTTCAAAACTTAATTGAATTACAATTCCAAACACCCTAGCATGATTCAACTAAAAACCTACCTTAAATAAAATTTAAAGTTTATTTACTTACTTTGCTAATATTTATCACCTTCTAATTAGTTTTGTAATCGCTGTTTTAATCTGTAGATAAAAATATGCTTTACAGGCAGGTTAAATCATTTTTTTTTTAATTTTTTTCAAGTATATTAATTCAAATTTCAAATAGAGAATTTAATTACTAAAAAATAATCAAAAGTAAATAAGACGAGATTCTCTGATTTGTTCCCTTTAAAATTAACTTTAAAAACAATATTCTAAAAATACCGTGACTATTTTTTACAACCCAGAAGCCTCTTTCCTTCTCAACACACAACATATCAACCAAGTTCTCTGTATAAATGCTTATAGTGTAGAGATACTGTTCTGGGAGAATTGAATTTTGAAGGTAAGATTATGGTCAGTAGTATGCTTTCTATTCTCTAACCACGACAAGTTCTGAAATCATTCTTGTTGAAACTTGAAACACACAGACAGGTTGCTCATAACATTAAAGGAAATTGCGAACAGGTCCATACACGCTAGGAGACGACATTGCAAGCATTGCGGACCCTTTCCACCATGTCCGATTGCTCAAGCTCCTGGGCGTCTCAGGGCAAGCAGACGCCGATGTTAGTTTCCGTTCGCATTTTGTATCAGCCTGTCGTATTTCTTCTTTCAGTGTTCAAGAAATGCTTTCTCACAGCAATGAATATTCGCATTTTAAAAAGTAATATCTACTATCAATGCAAAAGGTCCCATTTTCTTCCACCGGCCACTTGATTTCTTCAGGATTTTAGGATTCGAATATGCACAAGGAAGGTACACCTCTGGCTTGGTATAATTCTGCTTGAATCCACAAGCTTTACTGTGGAAAAAAAACACTAAAAATAAAACAAAATTTCATCACCCATGTTGTGCTTCCATTTCAAATCAATAATGCCACAAGCACAAGTTGAGCTGCTGCATTCAGGCCCAGCTCCAAATTGCCTATCCTCCTCCTCTGGCGAAGCTCAGGCAAGTGGACTCTGGCAAAGATGACTTAGTAAGTGTTAGCTAGAGTCCTGACCACTTGTGTCAAATTATATACCAATACCTTATTGGGCCCATATCGATGCCCCAATCATTTTTTCCATGTTGAAGCCTAGGAATGATCATCTCAAGATGTTATTGATATTTAATGATTCAAGCTCGTTGCCTTGCCAAAAAGGAAATCTCTAGAAGCATTCCTCCACCATCTATATTATCCTTTTCAAATGAGTGTAGTTACATGAACCTAAAAAGCGACCATGATATCATTTATGACTGCACGGACCCCATAATAAAGTTATCGAATTATACCTAAATTATTTATTATGAATATATGAAATTATATTCAAAACGAGAGGAGGAGACATCAACAGCGGGGATAGCTCAGTTGGGAGAGCGTCAGACTGAAGATCTGAAGGTCGCGTGTTCGATCCACGCTCACCGCACTTAGACTTTTTTTTTTTTTTTTTTTGGTTTTTGAAACAAAATGGGCTTTTCTAATATTGGTTTCTGGGTCTTCCTGATCTTTCCAAAGCCGAATCCCTTTCAATATTTCCCTCGGAAGAGGTTGGAATTGCGCTCCAAAATCTCACCCTTGTTGGTTTAATATCCTTGTCTATTTCATTTGTGATAATTATGGGAATATTGTGCTTGTCTATTTCTTGAGTGGGAATTTTGATTGCATTCTAGAGCAAATTGACAAGGCAGCAAAGGGAGATCGTGAATGGAAAATGGTTTGCTAGAACTAGAAGGAGCATGCATGTACTAGCAGAGAAAAATAGTTGACTTCGATCGATCCCACTAGAAATAGAAAAGGCTAAACCATGCAAAACCATAAGCTACCTTTTATGATTCAAGGTTAGAAAAAGAAAAAATAAGTAGCTTCTTCTTCTTCTACCTACTTCTTTTGAATATGATAGCATCAATCACTCAGAAAACTAGAAAGTATCCCTACCCAACACTCACAAAGATTCTAAAAGGAAGGGAAAAAGAGAAAAAAAGTGAGCAAGTGGCTTGGATCTTCTCCTTTCATAGCAGCTGTCGCACATAGCTAGCTAGAGAGATTAAAAGCTATCCCATTAACTCGGGCAAACTCAAAACCTACGTCTAATAATCCTTGTGTTTTCATCTACAGAGAAAGTGTACATGATCACGGACCTGCAAGAACACACTTCCACTTTGGAATCTATACACGCGTGTGAGGATGAGAGACAGAATGCGATCATCAAGTGTGCAACTAAAGAAGAATGGTCGCGGTCTTGCTGCGGTCCCAAAGTTTAGAAAGAAAGGAAGAGATGAGGATTATGGATTATAATGTGGACACTTTCACGTTTACATGAAGGTCAGATGCACTAGTGAGCTAGTGACATGATCTTCGAGCTCATGATCAGCACTGTGTCGTTCTCATGTTTATGCACGCCTTTGCTTGTCTTGCACCTTTCACGCACACATGTCCTAATAAAGATCTAGCTAGCTAGCTCCCATCGACTGCTCAGGAGTTTTGTGAGCCTTGGAAACTTCAAGCTTACTGCTCCCTACTTGCTATTCCCTGTAGCATGGGCCCGGTCTGAAAAAAGTGAGCTTCATGCAGTAGTTGAATCCATTGGGATCGATCTGGATCTTTGTAATATATATATATGTTCTGTTGAATCTTTTCCTACCCAACAACCATGTCTTTGGTTTAAACCAAAGCCATCATACATAGACCAACGGCTATAGATGTAGAACAATAAGAACCGGTCATAAATTAATGTAGATAAGAATTTATTATGACAATATGGTCGAGCTTCGTATCCATAATTTTCTTTTGTAAATGTAATAGTACTGTTCTTATATAAATCAAACTTGATGGGAACCTTTTCTTTTCAATTTATTAAATTTGAACTTTATTTTCAAACAAGTAAGATTTTCTGTTTTAATCTAATTCTTGTGCTTAATCATAGGTTGAAATATTAATATTGTTGTAGACATTATTAAGAACTGACAAAACAATCCAAAATCATAATAAAATAATTAAAAATACTTTTAAATGCAAAAACATACCCACTATAATAATTTATATTTTAAATATAAAAATAAATCAATTTCAACTATCATCTGGAAGTTAATTGGTACTAGAGTAGAATGAGTCATTTTAGCTATCATCAATCACATCTTGATATATACATCTCCAAATATTACAACAGGACAGGTATATCTAATGCAATTTATCTTTTCTATTTTTTTAGCAGATTCTTTTTTTTCTTGTTTTTAATTTTTTTCCCAAGTGCCTATGCTCTGCCATTAAAGGAAAAGATAATATGGGATTAATATAGGCATACATGGAGGGCTACAAATGTGTAGACATGGCTCGATCTCATCTTGCCCTAGTGTCGTGACAGACATTCCAAGGAATAATGGATTTATACTGTCTGATGGATGACTTTTCCATGGACTAAACAACTCCCCACCGTCCGATTGTGATACCGACCCTGGCAAGTCAATCATAAAAGCCTGGAAAATGGTCCATGTCAAACCGTTAGGACATCATCAATTTTTTGTTGTTGGACCACAAGGGCTAGCCGCCCAATCAAATTGGATGGTCAAGATCAGTGACCATGTGCACCATGGGTACCGTACTCTGGGCTAGGAGAGGAAATATTGTGAAAAATTATATGCCTATCGTCTGCTTGTGGCTGTGGATGATATTAACACACACACCATGGCTGGACCACTGCCGCTTTAGGGTTTTCCATGATATTCATCTACGTATTTATTTTTATATTTTAAAAATATTTTTTTAAAAAAAATTATCAAAAGATTTCTTAGATATTTTCATAAGATTTTGATATATTGAAGTAAAAAATAAATATTAAAAAAAATAAAAAATATTATTTTAATATATTTTTAAATGAAAAGCATTTTGAAAAATAACTGTTACCACAATATCAAATGAGTTTGTATATTTTTTTAAAGTGTTTTTTTTTTAATATTAAAATATTTTTTTTATTTTTAATATTAGCACATCAAAATTATAAAAAGCACTAAAAAATATTAATTTAATATTTTTTTTTCTAGAATAATGTATTATTAGCAATTTAGTAATTAGGTAGTTATAAAATTGTTATTAGTAATTTATAGTTAGCGAACGGATGAATTGTGTTATGTATTATCACAACACACATGAGTTGGATTGGCCACTAATAAATTAGTAGTTAGTAAAACATAATATTCGTATTATTACAACATGGTTGAAGTGGTCACCACTATGAAATTAAGGTGCTATATATTTTGTTATAGATAAAGGTTAGGGGTTGGAGTCCTATAATTAATATTAAATATTAACAAATGACTTGTGATTGAGTGTTTGATAATTTTTTTTTTAAAAGATAAAGGTTAGGGGTTAGCATTATCATATTGCAATTTAATGAGTATGACATCTAACAGACACACCATAATTTACACTGAAAACCAGTAGTACACTACTATGTAACTATTTTGTTACACTCCCACACATATAGGCAACCAAAATGTACAGACAATCTGTTAACCATTCTGTTAGCATATTCGTTCTTCAGTGTGTGTGTGTATATATATATATATATACATGTGTAATGCATTTAATAAATCATGCCATTCCACAATTCTATTATTTATCTTCTTCTTCCACAATTCTCTTGTTATTGTTGTAATTTAATGAGTGTGGCATCAACAATTATAGCGTGCCAATTGTCATCTTTTAGTAATTTGTTAATTATGCAACAATAATGGCAATGGTGATGCTATTATTGTTGTTTTGATGATATTACTATTATTAATAATTATTTTAATAATTTCATCATGATAATTAGAAGGGAGTTATTCATGTCTGAGTAATTAAGTTTCAATAATAATAATATGATTCTTATTAATGGAACAAGATTTATAAGTATTTTTTCAAACAATCTTTTTTTGTCCCAGACTTATGGCTTATACCCAACACCCGTGCTCCTGGAATTTTTGACTCACCTAGACTTTTTCACTTGGATCCAAAATTAGGCCGTATAAAAAAGAATATTAGGCCGTATAAAAAAAGGATGGATAATTGAGAAAGGGGAGAAGAGAAAAACAGGGGAAGAAAAAAAATGAAAAATTAAGAAACAAAAAGAGAATAACGTGTAAAGAAAACATTAAAAGGAGGGGAAAAACATTTTCAAGAAAAAAAGTGAGAGCGAAAAAACATTCAGGGAGAAAAAAAATATTAAGAGAAAAGGGGGATGATTTTGAAAATTTTGAGTGAAAAGGAAAAAAAGATAAAGAAAAAAGAAAGAAAATAAAGAAAGAAAGAGAAAAAAGGAATAAGAAAAACACAACAACACTCTCTCCTTTTATCTCACCCATAGAAAAACAACTCTAGCCACCAACCCCCTTTCCTCGATTAACATCATAAACAAATCTCTATCTTTAACGATAACCACGACTCTCCAACAACTCCATTAGCCTTCTCTTTTCCTAGCTGAACCAAACCAATATCAGTCACCATGCCAGCAATCCATTATCTCCTCCATGATGTGACCAACCACCTACCACCAACCACTAACTCCCTATAACCCGCATAACCAACATTGTCTAAACTTGCTAGAAAGTTAAAGAAACTGGTAGATAGAGAAAATCAAGAGAGAGAGAAAAGAGAAAGAAGATAAGACTCGATATTTTAGGCAATTCAAAGTCCTCCCACAAGTGCCAGTGAATCTCACCACCAGTATAGAAAGAAAGAGGAAGGAGTTGTGCATCCAACCAAGTCATCATCGATGTGTGTAACCATATGCAATAGTCTAGTAGTGTTGGCAACGCGTGAGCTACACATGCCAACACAATTTCCCGCCATTTCAATCACTTCGATCGACTTCAACTACTTTAAAAGGTTGATTTTGAATCTCAAATGAAAATTTGAATTATTCTTAAGATATTTCTGAGTTTTTATGACAAATTATTGATTATTGCTGATGATTTTTAATTGATTGCACAAGATTATGGATTTTTAAAGTGTTAGGGTCTGCACTATTATATGGCAAGTTGGAGGGTATGATGTTGTTAGAGATTTATTTTAAAATGAAATAAGGTCAAAATCAATACCCTGTGGTAAGGTTGGGAATATTGAGTTGCAATAAGTTTATCTGAGGTATAATAGTCTGGTCTTGATATGGTATTGATGTGTTAATGTGGTTTTTAAGATGTAATGTTTTTGATTCGTTATGATGATCATTTTTTTTTTTTTTATCTATGTTGATGTTATTTTTAAATTGTTATGTCATATGTGAGTGAACGTCGTTTATTATTTGTTCTTTTTAGTTGTTATATGGTGTGTTGATGTTGTTTTTTCATGGTTGTGTTGATGTTATTTTTGACTTTGTTATGTTGTGTTTTAATAGTTTGATATGTAATTTTGTTGCATATCAATAATTTTATTATTCATTGATCTATATCTATGATACATGTATCATAATTGAGTAGTGTCATAGAATAAGGTTATTAAATAATAAAATTATTTAATATACATTACATTATTGTATTCAAAATATTTTAATATTATTTTTCCTCATAGTAATGTCGCATATTAACAACTTTTTTATTCACTAATCCTCTACCTATGACAGATAGTAGTGTCATAGGGTGAGATTAATAAATAATAAAATTATTTAATACATTATATTACCATATTTCAAATATTTCTATGCTTGCTTCTTCTTACGGTATTTTCATGTATAAATAAATTTTTACTTAATTGTCTCATGCGACACTAAGTTCTGTCCAAAATGTAATCCCTATACAACATAATGGTTGCATGTTTTTTTAAAGAAAGACACCTAGTGAATAAATATTGAAAAAACTTCAAGATAGATACTTTGGTTATTAAATTTAAATTAAAATAATTTTTAGTTCAAACATAATTCTGATTAATAGATTAAGTTCTTATTTATCTATAAAATATTTTTAATATTTCAATTCCAAATTCTGATGGTTTTAGACTTTTAGTATGGAATTTTGATTTTCTTTTCCTTTTATTTTATTAGCTCAACTATAACGACGGAATGGATCGATCCATCAGTGAATAATTTAGCAATACGTACAGTATCATTTCTCTGTTTTTTTTTTTTTTTTTAAATGTCTTCCCAACTTTTTAAGAATTCCTTTGGAATTCTGTAAGTATTTTTTTTGGCAACAAATAAATAACTACCGGCATGTTTTTTCATCCATAGTTCGTCCTTAAACGCAATTACCAATGGGTGTTAATGATTTTATAAAAGTTCAAGGCTCATCTAGTAAAAACGGTGCTTGAATTCATGGTGATTTGTCCATCGATTGGGGCTCGAAATCATGCTAATAAATGGTATTTCCGAGTTCCCAAACAAGCCTTAGACCTTCTTTTTTTTGCCCTCTTCTTCAGAAGCTTAAACAATCATTTTCATTCCAAGGTAATTGGAGGAGAAAAGGGTGCATTGAATCTACAAAAGGACATTCTAAAACTCACAATATTGGCTAAAAGACTAAGAAAATCTTTTCCCATATCAACAACAAGACTATAGAAGCTCAAGATTAGTACGGTGCTCAATGGGTCCTAAAGGCTTCAAGCATTATCTTTGCGGGGTGCTAAAAAAGCAAGCAAAAAAACCAATCTAACTTTAGATGTGAGAGTTGATTGGGCAGTCAAAAAGATCGCTATTTTTTTATTAAACTAGTTGCAAAATAATTCCAAGAACAAAGAGAGGGGTAGAAAGGACAGTTTACGGGGGTAATAAAGGCCCAAAGGGGTCCAATGTAGATAGGCAATTGGATCTCATGGGCCATGCAAGGAGTCCCTGCTAAGGGCTACCCTCCCTCGCATGCCCTTAAATGGAATTTGCAGGAGAAATAATGGCCCCCCTTTGATGTTGATCCTTCCTCCTCCTCATCATTGTTACTAGTGTCGTAGTGTCCTCATGATTCGATTTAATATTATGTGCCTATGCTCATCAACAACACTATGCGGTCGGAATAAACCCTACCACCTACTTTCTTAAAAATCCCAACTACCCTCTTCCATGTAATTATACACATATTGTCAAAACCAAGCTCGTATGCCATGAGCGCATATATATATATATATATAAACAAATTATTTAGAAGAAAAGTAAAATGAATGCGTTACAAAAAAGATAGGAAAAAACAAAGAGAAACATAAGAGGAAAGAGGAGCCAAATTTCATGGTCCACGATCTTAAGTAAAAATAGTAACTTTTGGCTGAAGATGGTGTTAAATATCTAATATTAATAAGTATAGGATAGTATAAATTTACAAAAGCTTTAATTAAGAGCAGAAACAGTCCATTCTCCTCTCTTGCATTAAAATCTTAAAACATGAGATTTGAAAAAAAAAAAAAAAAAAACCAAGAAGAGCTAGAACTCCTAGTTTAATGACATATATGCATGCCGAGTTTTGTGATTGTAACGTGATTAATTAATTGTTCTTGTTCTCACAACTAATTAATTACTAGTTATTGAAAAGGGAATTTATATATATTTTTATTTAAAACACAAGCAAAACGAGGGAGAGAGAATTAGGAGCATTTGACCATAATCAGGTCGAGATTTGCTATTCGCTAGTTGAATAAAACAAGCAGCTTCTTCATTCATGAAGAAACTTCAAAGTCTTTTGCCCCTCTGTTCATACTTCTTACACTTGGGATCGATCGATGGGAAAAAAAGTAAAGGCCAATTTGAGGAAAAAAGACATGGCACAATAATGACTTCGGACACAACCCTCTTCCACATAACAACAATATTACCAAAAAGCACAAATCAAGAAAATAATGTTAAGTGATCGTATATAGATAGTGATGGGAATTTTGGAGCTGTTTTCATTCCTCTTAATTTGGGATAATGGGATTTAACTAGCTAGATCCTAAAAAAAGTATGGGGTTCCATTGAATCATTTCCTATTATACTTATTTTAAGTCTTAACGGAAAATCAAATCTTTTCTGGATTTCTTCTTCGATTTTTTACAAGCATTTCTTTTTTTCCTGTTCATCGGGAGATCTGATGAGCGAGTCTTTGGATGCTATAGCGATGGATAATCCAGAAAAGATTTGATCCGATTACTTGTGGATTCTGAACATAATTTTAGGAGAGGTAAAAATAGTTAAGTGTGTATATATTAATTACATATCTTTTTAAGAATTTGTATTTTATTGCTTAAAAATAATTTGGATGTTAGGAAATGGAAATAATTAGATATAACCAAGACAAATATTGAAGATGTTTTAGGAGTAGATTTTATATGTATATATATTACAATCTACCTATTAAATTAACAAAGATTGGAGTACTATAGTTGATTTTAATTTCCAGGTTAATTGGTTGTCACCGGGTAATTTTATGTCTGCTGCCATGTCCAGCAGCTGTCATATTCTGTAAGAATCAGACACACTAATTACCGATGCCATATCTTATGGCAACATGTAGCTAAAGTCGAGAAATCTATGCTTACAACTTTTCTTCTGATAGTTTCCTTTATATTTGTGGGTCAGAGAACCTTCAGTCCCACCTGATATTAATCCATTTTAACTTTTTAAGGTTGATGAAAACTGTAATGGCTATCAAGAGCGTCCACATTGCTTTAAGATCACTAGGAAGATTCGAAGGATATCACATCTGCTTGCCCATTTCAGGTTACCCACTTACTTGTTGGGAAAAAAGAGAGGTCATGATCTTTCGTGGTGCTTCCATGGTTTGTGGAGACACTAATTTGCACAGAGAGCTCAGATTGTGTAAAATTAAGCAATGTATATCTCTAATTATATTAATTTAGATGGTTCTAATTTGAGAGCCAAATTGAAGCAGTATTTAATAGGATTCTGAGGACTTCTGATTGCGCACATACAGGTTCTGAAGAAAGGTGGTGGTCCTGCTAGCTGCTTGCTGCTACATTATGAAAATCAAGATTATAGCAGAAGTCACAAAAAAGGAAAAAGAAGAGGAGAAATTAAGATAATTCCTTGCACAGGAAATTCAAAATCCAAGAATATATATGTAAGGATTTCATTAGAAGTCATCAATGCCTCCTGTTGAAAGTCACCATGACATACATCCATCCCAAAACAAAGCCTAGAAACGAAGCATGCAAAATTAAGGGCTACATCAGAGAAAAACTTCAGAGGGTTAAACAGTCTCATCATCCCAAACCCAGCGATGGAAGATCAAAACAAAGGTTAAGCGCAATCATATCAGCACCTAAGCAAACAAGTGCCAAGCAATCTAGCTACCACCTTCTTCATCCTTTTCCCTCTCTAAGAGTCATACCTAATCAGAGAAAAAATGTATTGTACAAGCTGTACATGATGATCGATCATATAGCTGAGGTCCCCCCAAGAAACAACACAGTTACACCAACCTTCTTTCACTCTCAGACCCCTCCAATTCCCCAGCCGGGCTTAATTTGGATGGTGTCATCTTGACAAGATAAGGGTTTCCCCCTCCTGTGTAAACCCTTTTAGTTTCTCCACTATTGGAGGATGATATGTCGAGTTTGGCACCATCACCATGTTGTGTCTATTGGCATATACCACCCAAAAAACGCCTCAAAGGCTATAGTTCTTCAATCAACATCCTCTATAAATCTAACTCAAAACAGGAAAAACTTCATGGTGATGGTGATGATGATGATGATTTCAACAACAGTACTGACCGGTGATGATGATCATACGGTGCCGCTTCTTCATCCCTACACCGTTCAATGTCTTCGGCTATTCTTTTAGCATCCATTGAAGCTCCTAATATTCCACGTTTAGTGAACCCCACTGCATATAGCCCACACTCTCCTCTCCATCCATTTGGAAATGGTCTTTTAGGAAACCCATCTTTCTCCGAGAACATGTCTCCTTCCTGACAATTCAAAAAATAAAATAAAATTAAAAATTAAAACCCCTATGCTCTTTTTCTTTAGCCTTTTGATCATCAACTTGGTGCAAAAATATTAACATATATATCCTCAAGAATCAAGAAGCTTGGATAACAAAGGAAATGAAGGGAAAAAAGAAGAAGAAGAGTTACCTTTAGCCAAAATGGCACGTTACTTTTGTAGCCCGTTGCTAAAATAATAGCATCAAAATTCTCGATTTTCCCATCAAGAAACTCAACGGTATGACGTCTTAGCTTCTTAATTCCTGGACATACCTAAAACAACAAAGGGAAATTCAGGAAATTTAGGGCAAGAATATAATTTCTTAGAGTCACTAAACAAATGGGAACTTGCTAGGAAGGGGAAATTAAAAAGTGGGGTTCCATCTTCTTCTTTTTCCTTCAAAAAGATGAAAAATTGAAGAAAATAAATCAAAAGGGAGTTAGAATTACGCGACACAACCAATGAAATCAAGAAAAGCAAACGGTACGATTGTTTGGCACAGTAGGATCCATTTCAAAACATACATATGGTGCCAGAGAGTGCAAAATGAAAAGTGATGTGATACACACACACTATATGATACGTGATATAATTGTGAAAGTACCTTAACGTCTCCACTTTTGATCTTGGCCAGTGTCCCAACATCTAAAACTGGGGTCTTCCCGGACATGTTCTTGAGTTCGAGGGGACCCAATCCCGGCCGGTCCAATCCCAATCGTGCCGTATCACCGAGCATTAGCCTCGACACTATCAGCAGGAACCGGTCGACAAGGCGCATGGGCAGCCACTTGAGCAACCACATGGACAACCCGAAAGTTGATTTGCCTAGCATCTCTCGAGGCAGAACATGCACCTTCATTCAAAACAAAAACCATCCCTCAGAAAATTAAAAGACAAGTTATTACTACCACAACTCAAAAGGCTTAAAGAATGACTAAAAAAGAGCTTGAGTTGATCTTGGTGAGCCCCCTCTGGTTGCCCTAGGGGTGTGTAAATATGGGCTAATTCATGCCAGGCCATAACTGAACATGCATGCCTGGAGGTCTTTACAGAGATAAATAAAATTAATCATGGGAGCATAAAAAAGGGAGATGTATGATTATGACAATATATGTAAGATCCTACGACTCTGACCAATGTTGCGCATGCTTGGGAATCCCAAGAAAGTGAAAGATCATTTTTTTTTTTTTTTGTATTTAAATCTACATATCCCTATTTTTTTCTTCTTTGATCATGTTACAAAACAAAAAAAATAACAAGAAGAAAGCTGTTGGAGCTTGAAGTCACTGTGCACACCCAGCCAATTGGAAATTGTTCTAAAACTCCTAGGAGCCTCAAATACATGCCAAGATAGCAAAAGTTTTGAATGGGTTTTATTTTATAAATTAAAAAAAAAAAACATTTTGCAAACATTTCCAAAACCAGGGATTTGAATGTTCGAATTGAATTTTCCAAAAAGAAAAGAAAAGAAAAACAGTGTATCTTATTGTTGAATAATCAAAACTAGCTTTTCTCCCCATCAGGACTTTAGAATAGAAATTCTCCAAAGGCTCCTCGAAGGAAAAACCAGTCCTTTTTCCTCATAAAAAACATGCGGAATTAATTGGACTGGGCAAAGGCTTAAAATTTTTTGCTACAAGGTTTTAGAGAGAGAGAGAGAGAGAGAGAGAGAGAGAGAGAGAGAGAGAGAGAGGACGATGCTTGATTAAGATGAGTATACTTACTGTATCTCTAACAACAAGTGAAGGCTTAGCGCTATGATTGCAGAGATCCAAACAAACTTCCATTCCTGAATTCCCACACCCCACCACCAAAACCTTTTTGCATCTAAACTCCTCTCCACTTTTGTAACGACTTGTATGCCGAATATCCCCTCCAAATTCTTCCATTCCATCAATCTTTGGCACCACTGCCTCCGCATTCTCTCCGGTCGCCGCCACCAACCACCGGCATATGTACTCAGTCTCCTCTAACTTTTTCCCAACAGTCTTCACGCGCCAAAACCCAATAACTTTATCATATTCGGCATGTAACACAGTCTCATTGAACCGTGGTCTAATCTCAAACTTGCGTGCATACGTCTCTAAATATTGAATAAATTGTTGCTTAGTAGGGTAAGTTGGAAATTCACTAGGGAACCCCATGAGAGGAAGCTCACAGAATTGTTTCGGTAAGTGAAGGCGTAGGCGATCATAAGTCTTTAACTGCCACAAAGATGCTATACAGCTAGATCTCTCTAGTACCATACTCGGGAAACCTTTATCTTTGAGACAAGCTGCCACGGCAAGGCCAGAAGGACCAGCGCCAACAATAACTGGACCAGGGACAAAAACACGACGTGAAGATTTATTCATGATTTTGTCAAAAAGAGGATCATGAGCTTGTTTGCCCTCTATTTCTCTCAAGTATTCCATGAACAGTGCAAGAACTGAGTAAAATATACGAGTGTGGTTGAAAAAAAAAAAAAAAGGGTTATCAACACACTGATTAACTGTATTAGCTACTACTAATACAAGTCAAAGCTGGTTTGGTTGTTGAGCTCAGGAGAAAGGGCAAAATGAAGAGAAGCCATTAGGCAATAAAACGTGTAATTGCTTGTTGATTGAGGAGAGAGTAAGTGGGGGACTAAGTTGAAAGATTAAGCCGAGATTTAGTGATGAATTTCTCTCTTATCTAAAGGGAGAGTAGGCTTTGTGAGGGTCTTGTGAGGGGATTCCTTAAATATTGGAGTGGATTAAGAGGACTTATCCACTTATGAGAATAGGTTTTCGTTTTGTTTTTTTGAAAATCTCTGTGTTGTGTGGTGTTGTTCAATGGTGGTTAAATCCGGAAGATGAGCAATGAACTACGGGGCAAATCAGCATTCAGCAATGAATGTGAGGGAGAAAGAGAGAATGGGGGGGAGAGGGAGGGAGGGAGAGAGAGAGTGTGAGAGAGATGGTGATATGTCTATATATATATTCCTTTTGTTCATAGAATTACAACTTAAATATGAGAGAGGGCTTGAGTGGTAAAGTGTGGTTATACTAGTGGGGATATATTTATATGCATCGACTATAGAGTACGAAATATTTAATTAACATTTACCAACACAATATACATCGGGCTTTAGCTATGCTTCAAGAATGATCTTTATATATGTGTGTGTGAGTGAACTTAAAATAGAGATCCATCGACGTCACTCCACTTGTCATCGGAGAGAATGGGAGATGCTATTGGGTATGGATTAGTAAAACACAAGTGAAGATCCTTGAAGCACTTCACTTCCTCGACAAATCATGTCTTAAACCAGTCACGATAGTATTTAGGATTAGTTTAATTAATTAAGAGCCACTAGTCTAGAAGGTTGCTCCTCCTGGCTAGCTAGCTATAGGCACTGTGATTTCCATGTTGAATCTAGCCATGTTGTAGATGGAAGTGATGTAATTCTGTGGGTTGGCAATGGGTTGGACCAAGGACCAACTTGGGCTTTGTGTGGAGTGTGAATTGTAACCAAGATGTCTTCCACGATGAACTATGCGGCAAAGGTGTAATCATGGACGGACATGTAGGGCTGCCTGAGGCCAGCAAAAAGTGAAAAACATACTGAAGTGAAAATCTAAGATTTCCATTCATGTGTGTTTGATTCGAGTAATTATGATGTGCCTCAAATTTCAAGTGGACGTACTCATAGTATCAGAATTTCCATCGAGAAAAAAGTCATCCATTAGAAAATCAACTATCTCAACTTTGAATTGACTTCAGATTATATATACATAATCGGAGCAACATTTCTGATGATATTGCGGTGGTCAAGCTACCTGCTGCTACGTATACAACCGTGAGACTACATACACAATTACCTCTAAGCTGTAGCCATATGCCTTGCGAGAACGATGACGTTGGCGAATACTATTCTGTATATCTAGCTTTGATGGCTCCATACTACTACGATAATTAATGAGTAAAATAATCCTTGATCGAAGCATAGATTTTGTTAATAAATGGATTTACTTTTAGAAAAATTGAGAGAGATAAATTCTAATTTATCAAAAATGATTTAATTGCATGTTTGATGAGTCAATTCAATGACTTGTTGGCTCGGTACTTAACTCGGGTGAAATTAATAAATTTTTTAAAGAAAAAAACACTCAAAGGTTAGGTTAATCTTTTAAAATCTAAATCTTGAGCTGGGTTTATCATGTGTCTAATCTTATAGCTATTGTTATTAATAAAAATATATCCCAAGATATAATAAAAATAAGATTAATTTAACTTCTTAGTGGTAGTGGTAACAGCACTATTGTGCTTATAATAACAAGATGATAAAAAAAAATTAGTGTTATTATTATTGTTAATATTATTTGTATTAAGGAGTTGACGAAGGCCATGAATTCTATGTGGCAGCACCACGCCCAAATAAACCACCAAATCAGCCCATTGCTTCTTTGTTAATTTAATTAATTGAAGATCGTGTCAAAAGAAATAAACAACGGAAGTTTCCTTTTTCGTACCAACGTGACTAATTAATCTTTATATATATATAAACAAATTATGGGTGCTAAGGTTTATATATGTGTGTGTGTGGGAAGGTAGGTCAGCAAACCTAAATTTTTCAAGTAGAAATATCACGCTCATATTGCATTGCTTTTATATTTGAAAAAATTCCCACCATATCTGTACTATATATTTTATATTTTATGGTTCTAAAGATAACATAACTATTCATTAATGCATATTTAACTTGTACCAAACTAATCCCAATGTCATCTTAGCAGCTTGAATTTGAAATTCATATTGAAAGTTCATGTTTATATTAATTTTATGAGGATGATGACGAAAACTGAAAATTGAATCTACGAGGATAGCTCGTAGCAGTAGCGCTCCACTTATTAGTATATTTTAATTATTGATTTTTTTTAAAAAAAATGTCTTAAATTAAAAATAGTGTTTTCCTGCTCTAAATAGTCATTTATATATCATTATAGATATATCATTTAATTATTATGACGTGTGATACTTTTTAAAAGTATTTTTTATTTGAAAATATATTAAAATGATTTTTCTCAATTTATTTTTTTATTTTTAACACTACATTTTAAAATCATAAAAAATGATAAAAAAAATATTAATCTAGTGTATTTTCAAAATAAGTTTACCTATAAAAAACATTCAAAAACATAAATTACAGTGGTTCCAAACAGGTAATTACGAGCAAAGAGTGTGTTAATTAATTAATAGCAATATAGGTTTAAATATAACCAAACAAATTGATAAGCGGAGGCAAATCAAGGTTCAATATATACTTAATAGGCATGTTGATTACACGCTAATTAGCCTACCCTCTAATTTCTAGCCATGTTGGATGTTCCTTTGGTGCAAACAGCATCACTGTTGAAACTTGTAAGGTTCAAACTTTAACGTACAATTATTAAGAACTAATAATTTCCTGATCTGATTGCAGAAAGCAATCTGAGCACAGATGTGTAACCACTAGCTGGGCTTCAACTTGGTCAGAGGAAATATCAATGAGAGGAGCTACACTCAAATGGGTGGCAGCCTTGGGACGGATGGAGGGCCACCACCCCCGGAGACATGACAATGTAGGTGGTTATTTAACTACCTCCCCCCCCCCCCCCTCTCAGATGTTGATTTCTTGATCCCCAGTGAAATTTATCATATATATATATATATATATATATATATATATATATATATATATATTGAAAGAGAATTCATTCCATGCTGTTCCATCTCCTTTCTTTATGGAAACAATGGAATATTATTAACTAGTCATAATATTAGCTAGGAATGATCATGGAATTGTGCTTTCCATGAATTATTCTATTGATTTTTTATTTATTTATCAGCCACTTGGTATACAGTTTATAGCATACATATTCTATATCATCATTAACTTTAAATTTCAATGATTAACTATGTTAAATAAATCTTGGTTTATTTATTAATAATAAAATGATTAAAGTTTTATCCGATAATTTAGTTAAATTTTTGAGTTAAAATGATTTGGAATTAAAAAAATTATTTGAAAAAGTATGTTATAAAGTAATGGAATGTTAGTACTTTCGAGGCTAACAATAATATTAATTGGGTCACAAGTTGGAAACAAATCCCAAAATACTTTATTTAATTAAAAATCTGAGAATATGATCTTGGACCTAAAGCCACACGAGATTTTCAAGGGCCAAAGATTTCTTCTCCGGTGAGAAATTTTCCACACGAAGAATTAAAGGGTGAAAGTGGATTAAAAACAAGGGGATGGTCTTTCTTTCTCTCTCCAATCCTAACCGCGCATAGATTATGAGTTATTTATTAGTTCATCATATTATAAAGGGATTTGCCTTTGAATTTTTATTTAACGAGAATATCTGAACTGGAATATAGACAAAAATCTGTTTGATTAAGTTAATAAAAACTAAAATATAAAATAAATTTATTTAATTTTGAGATAATTTGTTTCTAAACCGCAAGAATTTAAATATGAGATGAGTCGTGAAGAGCAAACTCAATTATAATTCAGATTAAACTTCTAAAGTTGGTGGTATATTTTTAAGTATTTTTGCTAAGAATGTTTACTTTCCTTCTTGATAAACTATGCAAATTTGAAAAGATTAGACTCATTAAGTGCTTGTGTTAAACAAATCATTTACTTTGTTGTTAAAATATTATGTGCTCTATCATTAAAAAAACATAAATTCTCATATTCAATTCATGGTGTTGTATAGATTAGTGTTCAAATGCTCTAACCATACATATCTAAATTAATGTATTAAGAATATTTATTTTTGTAACCTCCCTAAAATAATATAGAAAATAAATTTATTTACGATCTGAGCTAATATTTTTAAATTTCATTATTATTTTAGGATAGAAAAGATATAGATATTAAAAACAAAGAGAACATATTCCTTTTATACCTCTAGATTTGAAAATATAGAAATTTATTTTTAAATTTTTATCTCATTTCTTTAACAAAATATGTTTATGTTTTTATTATTCATCTATCAAGAAATTATTAAATACATAACAAATAGAGCCCATTTGTGCTTAATTAAGAAATCCTTAGAAAATCACCTCTTACTTTAAAAGGTCCAAATCATTATTTAAGATAGGCTCGCTAATAACTAGTAACTTGAAATATCTTTTATAATCTCTCTTTTGTTCCCCTTTTATTTCTTTTTATTTACCATTTATTAGAAATATATTGACTCAGTGTTTGAGTGATGTTATGGACAACACTCTAAGATCATCAAAATCTTCATCCATTTTGTATATTTAACCACTTCACCGATTTGTAAACTATGATGACCTACCTATATTTTTTGTTTTGTCTAACCTTTTTGGCTAACAAGATTAGTACTCCAATAAATAAGAAACTAAGATCACCTTTTCCTATTATTAGCAATCCAATCCAAGTTGAATGTTCATTATATATATACTCAACCAATCCCTAAAATTAATTAAATAATGTGATTAATTATATATTAATTCATGCTATTTTTTCTTAGTGGCCATTTAGCATTGTAGTCCAACCGCGCTTTTGAAAATTTCTAAATTTTTTTAGCTTTAATTTCTTTTGATTGTTTTAATATGTTGATGTCAAATGATTATTTTTAAAATATTATTTTGATGCATTTTCAAGAAAAAAAATATTTTAAAAATCAACCATTACAACACTCCCAAACAGACATTTAATTTGATATAAGCTTAAGTTGTAAACTTAATGGATTGACAATTAGCTTTGTTCGACACAAGATTAAGGCCATATAAGGATAGACACAAGTATTATGGTAGGGCCAATGTTAATAACATATTTTTGAATTGCATTAAAAAAATTGACTTGGTGAACTTCGAATAGAGTAAGGAAGACTCAATTGTTACTTTATTTAATCTATTGTATTTTTTGGTACAATGGAAGGGAATAGAAAGAACTAGCCTCCCTTATGATAGACAGAGCCCATAGTGTCAGCTAAAAGATGGAACATCCCTATAGAGGGGTGATCCAAAACCCTGAACTCAACCATTCACTAAGCACCCATTCTAGTAAGGTAATCTGCACATGAATTAGCTTCTCTTAGGGTGTGTTGAAGAATGACCTCCCAGTCCCTAGCTAATAGCTCTTTAATATTCAAGATAATAGCTCCAAAATGATGGCACTAAATGTTGTCCTCTCGAACAAGTCTTAAACCTTCCACAGAATTTGAATTACATAAGACTTGTCAATAACCCCAATTCTAAATAACCAACAAACCATGCTTTAAGCAAGAAGCTAAGGAAGTAAGATAGAAGCATGACCTGTAAAGCCTGTAAAACCTATAACCCAATTCCCATCATAAGTCCTCACAAGGCCCCTAAAACCAGTAGATCCAGGATTGCCAAAAAAGCTGTTATCCACATTTAAATTAACAAAGACATGATCAAAACACTACTATATTATCATGATTATATTCTTACAAGCTAAATATTTACTCTCCCAAGTAGAATGTCATTCTTAAGCAAGAAGATGAATTTGATGCAGCAACCAATGATCTTTATTTTAATTGTTACCATAAGCTAATATGTTTTGATGCCACCAAATCCACCAAAGTCCCGCCAAGAATGTATTTGCAACATCATTTGACACCATATCCATAACCCACTTGCATATATATATATATACCCTAAAACTTGTGGTTGCTTGTAATACCTAAATTGCTTTAGATTTATCTCGTAAAACTATAGTCTTTTAAGCAATGAACGATATCCTCTTGCTCCTAGTTGTATCAATAACATAAGAGACTAAAAATTAGATGACATCTGAATAAAAACATATTTGTTGGGAGACAATTGTGGAAGACCGTCCAGATTAGCATCTTAATCTTTTCTGGAGTATGAATTTTCTAGAGCTAGCTCCATTTTGAATTATGATACAACTGATTAGTCTTGAAGATCAACCAAGAATAAGTTAATTAAGTAGAGTAGATGCCAACAATATTAGTTATGCCAATAACATAGTCTTCGGTGTATCAAAAAAACTAAATTGATATAACTAAAATACGATGTTTGATATAATCCAGGATAGTAGTTGCAAGCATGTTAGAACCCTAAGAGCCATTGCACTAAAGCTCCTTAATATTACAGATTTCAATCGCATTCATGTAATCAATTAAAAAGCCTATGATATCCTTTTTTAGCCAAAGATCATGACACATTGAGACATCCCTCTTGCTAAGCTTGTCTATAAAACCATCTCGCAAGGAGGAAAATGCTTTAAAGATACAATGCCCTCTAAAAAAAGCTACAGGCCTGAACAAAAGCCTTACACATGTCTTTGACATTTAGATACTTGTGTCCATAAAGCTGAACCCATAGTTTCTTGCCATTATATGGCATATACCAAGCTTATTTCCCTAGAAGAGTAATGTTCATAGATGAAGTGTCCCTTAATCCCAATCTACGAAACTTTATAGGGTGATAAATAATATACCAATTCAAAAGGTGAAGACCATGTTTCTAGAATATATAATTCTAGATTTATCAAAATTGACTCTTGAACCAGATGCATTGCAAAAACTCAAAAGCACGTTGATCATGAGTTTCATTTGGGATGTACTTGCTTTCGTAAATAGCATGACATCATCTGCAAATAAAAGATGGGATATCCTTGGTCCTTCTCTAGAAAAATAGACTAGTTGTCATGTCTTGTTTGACACATTTTTAGAAATAAAATAATATAATTTTTCCATCTATATAACAAATAGATACTGCAACAAAGGGTCACTTTGCTAAAGCTCATGAATAAGGGAGAATGAAGGAGCTTACATTCGTTTTAAATAAGGGTAAGAGAAGAGGCATGGACACAAAACATGATCAGACCTACTATTTTATGAGGTAAGCCAAAATCCTCAAGAGTAGCCTAGAAAAAATCCCAATTGACATCGTAAGCCTTCTCTAAATTGATTTTTGCTACAATAATACCCTCTTGCTTTTAGAGTGGTGCATATAATATATAATCTCTTGGGTGACTAGAGCATTTATCTATAGTACTATGACCTAGGATGAAACTATTTTGAAAGGGTCCAATTAATTCTTCCAGGTATGACCTTAACCTTTTAACTAGCACCTTTGTTATGATCTTGTAACTAACATTACAAAGATTAATAGGGCAAAATTGTTTTTTGTTTTTGCTATCCCATTATCATATTGGCTATTAACAAATGTTGAATTCACCATATGACAGACATTGTTTCCTACAACATTGATACAAGTGATTTTTTTTAATAAAAGACACAAATCAGATGATAATGATTTGATGGACATATCTATGAGTTCAAAGCCTCCTCTCAATTTCCATAAGCTTTTAAATTTCATATTCAATTGGTAGAAACCAATATTTTTTAATTATTTTTTAAACTTAATTTAGGCAAGGAGTCGAGTTATGAGGTTTTACGATTGATTTAATAGATTGAGTTTAATAAAAATATCAAATAGTTCTCAATAATTTAATTATTTTTTGTAGTGTTAAAAAAATTAATTTAATTTGTAGCATATCACCCGCAGTAAACTAGTAATATGACTAAAAAACTTGTACTTTTATTATAGAAACAATCTTGATTGTTATTAAGGCATCGGGGACAAGAGTTTTTAGAGATTATTTTATCATTTTTTGCATTTTTTAAAATTAATTTTTATTCGGTGTTTTGATGTGCATTTTCCTTGTAAAAAAGTTACCAAAGGACCTTTTTAAGATTACTTGATTATATATGAATACGATTGATTGAATTAAAAAAGTTCAAAGACATATCACAGAAGAAGTTTAGTATAGAGGATTATATGTATAGTCTGCCCTCTCTCACGCACTGCATCTTAGGGCTACACGTCCCCTTAACTTGAAATTCAAGGGATAATTTTTATTTTTTTGTCCCTAAAGATTTATCAAAACATCATTTCTATCTTTATAGTTTGAAATTTTCAAATATTACCCTTCTAGTTTTGAAAAACTTCCACCATTTCTTTTCAAGGGAGCGTCTAGTAGAGAGTTAAGGAGGGTTAAATTTAATCCTTATAAAATTTAAGCTTGTTTATATTTTTTTTTAGGGGGGTTAATTTAAATTAGTGTTTTTGGAGGGTAATTAAGTTTTACCTCCAAGCAATATTACACTAAATATCAATTAATTGATAACAATTCACCTCCATTTTCTTAACTATAAAATGCCAATTAAGCACTAAATAGTCTATTGTTTTAATTTGGTTTTTGAGTTTTTTATTTTTTATATTTTTATGTTTTATCAAATAATATAACATGTATGGGGGAATTGGGAGGGAAAAACAGAGTGAAGATTTAGAAAAAGAAAAAAATTCAACTATGAAAAAAGAGGGAGCTTTTTGTTAGTTATTTAGTAATGAAGGCTAAAGTTTGAACTTATTAAAAACTATAGGGTTATTTAAACTATAAGAGTAGAAACAGAGCGTTGATGAATTTGTAAGGACTAAAATGTAGTTGATCCAAATTTAAATTGTTTTTTTTTTTTTTGACGTATACAAGAACGTTTTAGATAGATTATCATTTTCCTTGGGGGGCTATTTTTTCATGTTATATTTCTTCCCATGCGCAAAGCTCAAAATTCAAATTGGGAGGCTATCTTTTTCCTTGTCTTTTGCATTCCATACCTTTTGAATTGCAACATAGGTTTACATTGCTTAATTACAAATCTAAATGTATTTTGAAATTCAAATCGGGGGGCTATCTTTTTTTCTAATTTTGCATTTAAAATTTGTATTTCTATTTATTAATTACTTAAATTTATGGCTGGGAAAATAAAATTAGAATTTAAAATGCAAACTGAAAAAAAAGAATTAAGAAAGATAGCCTAAATATATGAAATAAAAAAAATAACATTGGATCTACACCAATCTTTTCTGTATTTAGCTTTGGAAAGTGGAAAATTGATATTTATGTTGTTACTTTCAAGATTGAATCCACTTCAAAAAAATTCCTATTTTTTTTTGTTTCATAAAAAATACAATTTCCACCTTGATATGGCGAGCCGTGTTAAAATGAAATAAATATTCTTTAATTTCATTAAAATATTTTTTTGTTTTAGATTAAATTCATGTAAAAAATAATTTGTGTTTTGATATATTGATTTAAAAATAATATTTAAAAAATAAAAAATATATTATTTTAATATATTTTAACAAAAAAATATTTTAAAAATTAAACACGATAATACCTCCTAACAAATCTCGTAAACGTGCCTGGCTTGCTTGTACCCTCCATGAATCTGCCAACTATTTGGATTTCTTCTTTGAATGG
Source organism: Populus alba (assembly GCF_005239225.2). NCBI lineage: Eukaryota > Viridiplantae > Streptophyta > Magnoliopsida > Malpighiales > Salicaceae > Populus > Populus alba. The sequence continues at coordinate 22,035,325 of NC_133289.1, forward strand.
TTTTGTTTTCTTTCTTGGGTACCATCTTTGACTGAATTAGGGCATGGAAGGAAGCAAAAAACAATTTTATAATTGCATCGAATTGGAACAGAGATGGCTGTCAAAATCTCTAGGAAAATTTTGTCCTTTCGTAATGCTTAAGCGTTAGCATACAGATAGAGGCAATGTACTGGATCATTTGTGTTGATTAATTGTAGGCTTGAATTTTATTTCATTTATGGTGGATATGATCTAGTGGTTTCTCTGAGTTTGCACATCCATGCACGTAATAATTAAGAGAATGGAGTTTTGACAGCGACCCATTAATAATTAATTTCAAACTATAATTAATGTGGATATTACTTCAAACCATAATTAATGACGATATTTACAGTCATATTCAATCAATACATATATTACTCATGAACAACATCAGTAATTTATAGTTTGTTGATGAGTCTATCAGCAATAAATATACTTATAAATTTATAAATAGATAAAGCATGCCAAAAATAAAATTTATTTGTTTTATTTCGTTAGTATGCCATTGGTAAATTTAACGTATTACCGATAAGAAAATTACATATCATATGTAATGACATCAATATTTTTATTTGTCTGTCGGTATATTTATAGGTAAATATAGCATATAATCAATAGAATACTATCTGTAATTTTTTTGGCGAGTTAACAATAGCAATGATATGTGTAAGTAATTCTTTTCCAACTCTCTTTGAAACATACCAACAAAGTTGCCCCGTCAGTAACCCTGTCAGTAATACTTTAAAATATATATATTTTAAAAAATTTATTGAACATAAGTAGAAAAATAATTAAAATGAATAAAAAATCAAATATTTATTACAAATTAAATATTTGTATGTTCAAATACAATAAATTTAAAATAAAAGCAACGCTGGAGGGGGAGTAGGAGGAGGTTGGTTGTCCTTGAAACCGTGGGGCCAGTTAAGGGGTGCAAATATAACATCCATCTGTGATCTCATCTCTATTACCAATTGATAGAGTTCTTCATAATCAATAGCGAGTTGTTTATATTTTTCATTAAGATGAGTCGTCCGAGTCTATACCCGTTGGTCCAACATCATTGTGCAATTTAGAGTTTAAGTGCTTGAAATTGATTACAAGCATCAAATGGTCGAAAAACTATGCATTATCAGCAAGTTCTCGGTCGTAGTGTTAGAGAGTTCATACACTTTATTTCTATCAGGTCCATTAGACGATCTTGCCTCCAATCACAAACCTAGATCGAGATCTAGAGGGGTTAAAAAATCATCCTTGTATCTCTCCTTCAATCGGTTGTTATATATGTCCTGAAAAGAAAAAATAAATTTATCAAACTCAAGGAAATAATAACTTAAGAAAAAAAAAGGTTAAAAACCAACATACCACAAATTGTTGAGCTTGAATATCAATGAACTAATACATCTTTTTTTGGCGGTCATCACTTTGCACATGTGTTTCAACAAAAAGCTTCATCGGGCTTGGCTCGCATCTAAGAACCATAGCCTGCAAGATAAAAATATTGTCAGTTAAATATATTTATAAAAAACAACTAATAA